>NC_057799.1:225424098-225485497 GCF_018294505.1 Triticum aestivum
ACCAACACGACACCCCGACCCCCGACACCTCCCGAAAAGGTGTTCTTTGGCCTTGAAGAGGCCGATGGGGTCATACATTTGTGAATTATTAGTTAGGTCATATATTTTTCGATTTTGTTATGAAAACATCATATATAATTGTGTTGATCGGGTAGATTTAAATGTGCAGTTGTTTCATCGCTGCGAGGTTTGGTGGTCGATGACCTCGCCGTGCGTTTGACGAGCTCTGCCCCTTCGTTCGTGGGTGAGCACAAATGACATGTCCTCCTCCCCCGTTAATTATTTGCTCTGTGCCGGTGTTCGTGCCGATGAAACTTGATAGCTAGCTATATATGTGTCTTGAATCATCAGTATGCGTAACCAATATGTGTCTCCCGTTCGAAAGCGTCATAGTTATAAATATGCATGCATTTGCATATTTATAACCTTGATTCTTTCGAATTGTCCAACGCTATCCATGGACAGCCCGAGTATGTTTAGATTGGGTTCGTTTTCCCATATGCTTTGCTCCGGATCCGACGCATAAGTTTTGTCAGTGCCTCCCCTGTTGTTCTCCGGGTACACATCCTCTCTGTTTATTGCAGAGACGTGTATCAGGAGAACAGTGGGGAGGTGCTGCCGAAATTTTGCGTAGGATCCGGAGCATAGCATGGGAAAATGAACCCAATCTAAACATACTCGGGTGGGATTAGGACCTATCGTTACCTATTAGGGTGTAGGTTGCATGGACATAATAAAATTGACAAAGTAGATCAACTGATGAATATATACATGGTGAATTATATATATATTTGTTGTGTGTCTAGTTGCTCTGAAAGTCAAGATGAGTGATCGTGCGTGGATGTACACCGGTCACACTGGTCAGAAAAAATGGAGCACTGAATGGTTCAACAAAACCAAGGGGTTTGTGCGAGCCGCATTTGCAAATGGCCAGAGGAAAACCTGGTGCCCCTGTTTACGGTGCGGCAATTGGGAAAAGAGGACAGAGGCTGAAATGGGCAAACACCTGCAGAAGAGTGGTTTTACGCCCGATTATACGGTGTGGACATTTCATGGTGAGTCTGCCCAACGTGACCGAGCTGAGGTGGATCGTCGTCACACCGACGAGCATGGTACCGGGATGGAAAACATGGTGCAAGACTTCGATGATGCTCGGGATTCAGACGAGGAGATGGAGGAATCTGCAAAGGCCTTCAATTAAATGTTGGAGTCTTCAAAACGTCCGCTCCATGAGCACACTGAGCTTTGTCAGTTGGATGCCATCTCACAAGTAATGGCTCTGAAGGCTCAGTTCAACTTGGGCAGAGAATGCTACGATGCAATGATGACAGTATTTGGACGCTTTCTACCCAAAGGCCATGTAATGCCTGCAACCTGTACCAGTCGGACAAAATCCTCCGTGCACTAAAGATGCCCTATGATAAGATACATGCCTGTGAGAAAGGATGTGTCTTGTTTAGGCTTGACTATGCTGACTTGAACTATTGTCCCATTTGCAAGTCTTCCAGGTATGTTGTGGTAGACAACGGTATGGGTGAGAAGACACAGACCAAAATCCCCGTTAGTGTTCTTCGGTATATTCCAATCGTACCAAGACTTCAACGTCTTTTCATGGTCGAAGAGAAGGCCAGACAGATGACATGGCACAAAACGGGCAAAAGAACCGAACTAGATGCAGATGGGAATCTGATGATTGTACACACATCGGATGGTGTTGCGTGGAAAAAGTTTGATGAATTACATGGTGACAAAGCGGCGGATCCGAGGCATCCTCGAGTCGGCATCAGCACGGATGGGTTCAGTGTGTTTGGTATGACGGCAGCCCAATACAGTTGTTGGCCCATATTTGTCTTTCCACTCAATCTCCCCCCCGGACAGATTATGCAAAGAAAGAACATTTTCTTGACATTGATAATTCCAGGGCCCAACTATCCGGGGAAAAATATGAATGTGTACATGCATCCGCTTAAGGATGAATTGCAAGAAGCCTGGGATAATGGGTTCAAGACATACGACGCCTATAGCAAACGGAACTTCATAATGCGTGTCTGGTACATGTACTCGATGCATGATTTGCCGGCGTATGCACTATTCGTTGGCTGGTGTGTGCATGGAAGGTTCCCGTGCCCCACATGCAAGGGAGCTCTTGAGTTTCGTTGGCTTCAGGCCGGTCGCAAGTTTTCTTGCTTTGACATGCATAGACAGTTCCTGAATCCTCGCCATAAGTTCAGGAAAGACAAGAAGAACTTCATCAGAGGTAGAGTTGTCAAAAACTCTGCACCACCTGCATTGACAGGCCAACAGACCCTGGATCAGTTAAACGCTCTCGAGCCAGATCCAGAGCGTCCAGGGTACTTCAAGGGGTATAATTCTAAGCACGCCTGGACTCACAAAACATGCTTATGGGATCTGCCTTACTTCAAAGACCTCCTTTGCCCACACAACATCGACATGATGCACACTGAGAAGAATATCGCCGAGGCACTTTTTGGTACATTGTTCGGCATAGATGGGAAGTCAAAGGATAATACTAAGGCTAGAGTCGATATGGAGGCACTATGTGATAGGCCGTTACAAAACATGAAAGAACCGAAAGGAAAGCAGAACTGGACGAAGCCAAAGGCATGGTTCAATCCTGGAAGGCCAGCTATGAGGGAAATTATCTTGTGGGTGAAAATGCAGTTGATGTTCCCCGATGGGTATGCAGCGAATCTACAGAGGGGAGCCAGTCTTGATAAATTGAAGATATTTTGTCTCAAGAGTCATGATTGGCACATATGGATTGAGCGGGTAATGCCGGTGATGTTGCGTGGCTTCATCCCTGAGGATGAATGGCTAGTACTGGCAGAACTCAGCTATTTCTTCCGTGTTCTTTGTGTGAAAGAACTATCACCTGGCGTGCTAGAAGAAATGGAAGAGTTGGCGCCGGAGTTGATCTGCAAGTTAGAGAAGATCTTTCCACCGGGCTTCTTTAATCCAATGCAACATTTGATTTTGCATCTCCCGACCGAGGCAAGATTGGGGGGGCCCGTGCAAAATCGTTGGTGCTACCCAACTGAGAGGATGCAGAAGACGCTTCGACAAAAATGTAAAAATAAACATGGAATTGAAGCATCGATGGCTGAGGCATTCATCACCGAGGAGGTGGCAAACTTCGTGACAGCACACTACGAAGCCAAAAATCGTCATTTGCATAATCCGAAGCCTCGGTACAATGCTGACGACCCTAAAAAGGGTGGATCCAACCTCAGCCTATTCAAAGGGAATCTTGCACCAGCTAGTGTTTCAAATCCAGTATATTTGGATAACGAACAATGGCGGACCATTTCGTTGTATATCTTCAACAACCTGATAGAAGTGCGGCCGTACATCGAGTAAGTTCTCGGTACATAGTTTCGCAACTTCTATTTCCTTTGAACTGCTCTTATTCCTGGATATTTCATACAGTCGATACGTCGCCTTATTCTCGTATGGAGCGGTGATCCAAAAGGATTCTGTCGAAGAGTATGAGCTTCTCGCTAAGCAAGGAGGCGGCTATCCCGGTTTCATCTCTTGGTTCAAACAAACGGTAATTTCTATTAGACAATTTCATTTCATTCGCTAATTTGTGCGTAATGCAACAATCCTTTCATATTAAACTTGTAGGCTAATTCAGAGTCTATGGACGCCGAATTGAGACAAGTCGCTAATGGTTTTGACTATAAGGTCCGTTCATTTGACAAATACGACATCAACGGGTATCGCTTTCGTACCTATGGCAAAGAGCTATCTATGGCCGACCGAAAGTCTACAAATTGTAGTGTATCTGCTATCGGCGAAGGAGGTACTGAGTATTATGGGAGAGTTGAAGCAATTTATGAACTTCTATTCTATGGTGAAAACCCACCGAATGTCGTAGTCTTCAAATGTTATTGGTTTCAGCCGAAGGAGACAAGAAGGACTCATGAACATATAGGGCTAGTTGAAATCAACCAAAGCACCCATTTAGATGTTCCTGATGTCTATATTACGGCTCAACAGGCGACCCAAGTATTCTATCTACCGTGGGCCTGCCAAACTAATCCAAATCTGAAAGGTTGGGATGTCGTTTATGAAGTGCCGCCATGTGCTAGACTATCTCCCCCAAAGGAAGAGGATTATGAACCTCACATTAACCCAGACACATATGAAGGAGAATTCTTCCAAGTGACACGTCTTTCCAAAAAGCGTTTCAAGAACCGCTATACTTCACCCCAAAACATTGAAGTAGACAGCGACAGTGAATCCGACATCACCCCAGAGGAGGAACAAGAAGAGCCGGAACAAGAAGAGGTTACTGCTGCGGATGACCTGTCATTGCTTGACCGATTACGTCAAGGTGGCCTTCCACATGTTGATGCCACTGAACCCTATGAGCCCGTCATTGATTATAGTGATGATGATGATTATGCATTTATTGATGATACTGATCGAGATTATTAGTAGTGTCAGGTATTAAATTTTTTATGTTGTACTTGATGATGATACACTTAAGTGATACACATATTATTATTCATGTCGGTATTTTTTTTATGTTGTACTAATTTCGTTTACTATTTGTCATGGCAGGTGTTGAAAGATGGTGGGCGCTGGTCGGGAGCGCGCCAAGGCCCCTTCTTCGTCGGCGCGTGGTCTGAGGTCTTCCATTCAAGACGCACCTCTCCGCCGAGCGTTGCTGGACAGTATGGCCACACCGCCGGGCCCTTCTTTGTCGACCGCGGTGCCCAGCAGGGGACGAGGTAGGAAGAGAGGAGGTGGGGCACATGGTCGCCGGAGAGGACGTAGGGTGACTGCTATGGCACCTTCCTCGCCGCCACCCCCAGCTGTTTCACCCGAGCACGTGACTGCTAGGGTGGACTCGTCTGAGGAGGAGGCCACACGGACTCCGGTCCACGAGCCTCCGGTCCACGGGTCTTGGGCCCACGAGCCTCGGGTCAACTGGCCTTCGGCCCACGAGAGTTCGGCCCACGAGACCCCGGAGGAGCACACGTCCGGATGGGGTACCTGGCCGGATCAGCCCAAGGAGCTGAGTGGCCATGCTGATGATGGCGGGGAGCCGACTGATCTTGAGGAGGAGGGGGGCACCGTCTACCAGCGTGGTGCTACACGGCTCCCGTCCATGCCGGCGACCCGCGAGCAGAGGTGGTTGATTTTCCCTTATGGGGAGAGGTACGTAAGTGCATTTAATATTTTTGTACCTTCTGCATTCACGTTTCTTCAAATAACTAATGCGTTGGCCTTGTCATGCTGCAGGGGTTGGGACCACCATCATAGTGTCCACCGGCCCAACTCCGTCCTTGGAGTTCTTTGCCGGCAAAACTTCCCGGGGTTTGTCACGTTGCCTGGTGAGGGTCGGCTTCCAGAGCTTGGATTGAGCTGGGAGCACTAGGTGGCTGCCCCGGCCCCGCCGGATGAGATTATCGACGGTGTCGTGTGCGACACGAGGGCAGACATGGTGATCAGAAAGTTCTGGGTAATTTCTCCTTTACACATTTAAAAATCTTCAACTAGCTAGTTACTAATTGTACTAATCAATATTGTCTCATTTGATTGCAGACATTCTATAGGTGTGAGGAGGGATACGAGGAGGACACGGCACATGTTATCGAGAACGTCTACAAGAGCCTACTCCAGAACTTACGGCACGAGGCTCGGGTGCAGGCTGTTCGAGACTACTACGCCTTGCGTGGTATCAAGAAGACCAAGCCGGCGTGCCGCGATAAGTTCCTGAGTAAGGAGCAGTACATGAAGGTAATTCTTAAGGCCTTCTACTTAAGTTCCTTCATTTAGTAATTCTTAGCCGTAGCGCTCAAGTTTCTATTTGCTAACTTAGGCGCCTCCGAGATGGTGTGCGGATTGGATGGATTGTTGGGAGGTGTTGGTCGATGAGTGGTGCTCAAAAGAATGGCTAGCCCTCCACAACGAGGCCAAGGACAAACGTGCCCAAATGGAAGGTGTGCCACACCATCAAGGCAGCTCCAACTTATATCAGTTCGGGCGCAACTGGGTATGTGGTTTGCTTCATGATTCATGTAATTCATTCATCATGCTAGCTTGAGCCCTTTAATTACTAATTTACATTGTTTCTCTCTTTCAGGCACGCCACAATAAGGTGGATAAGGTGCCAGAGGTGTACGACCTGTATGCCATGGCCCACACTGCCTCTTTCAAGAGATTCAAGGCTTTCTCTCAGTCTGACCTCGATGATGCAAACAACTTCACCAACATCTCCTCCCACAACAAGCTCGTGAGATATAGAGATGAGGGGAAGGCAAGGAAAGGGGAGGAGTTTAACCCGAGCCAGGGTCCCATTGATCCAGAGCTGGTGATGATATCTGGTGGCGGGAGGTCCCATGGCTCCATAGACATTGGAGATGGACTTATCCGTTGTCCCAGCACTCTCCTGGAGATCAAGGTGCGCCAGTCGAGCTCCGCTCCTGAGATAAGGCCTCGTGAACGGCCAGTGCAACTCGCCATCAAGGTTAGTGATACGTACTCAGTTATCTTTCTCCATTACATTGTGTGCGCTTCCATCAATGATTACAAATGGTCATGTCATTGGTGTTGCAGGCTTCTATATAGAGTGAGAGAGATAGAACGGAGAAACTTCTGGCGGAGGCGGCGGAGAGGCAGCGGGAGTTGGAGGAGAGGATGACAAAGATGATGGAGGAGGAGAGGGCACGGAATGACATGCAGGCAAGGGCCATGTACGAGCTCCTTGTGGTAAGTTTCTTCTGCAGATTAGCCAAAACATTCATGTAGTGTTTGTCTCATTACTAACTAGTATGACTGAGTCGTCAAAACCAAATGTGCAGTCTGTGTGCGAGAAGACCGGTCAGACCGCTCCGCCGATGCCAGTGACTGCTCCTGGGACCACGGTGAGTTTAATTTGAATGGACATTACTTGCTAGTCTTAACATTTGAGTGTCATCATGCTAACAAGACATTGGAAATGATCTTTGGTGCAGCGTAACTCCAGACAAGCATCGCACGATCCTACTCCAGCTACCGACACAAGCCACCCCGCTCCTACACCTCCTGGATCTTCGTAAGTTTATCTAGTGTTTTGCTTAACACATGCATAAAGACCTAGACTTAGCTTTATTTCCTCCAATGCTTACCATAATGACCTAGACTTAGCTTCTTCTCCTCCAAAATGACTTAATAAGCTTACTGACCTCCAAAACCATCCATTTTACCTAAGTTAGCTCTAAAACGATCTGTACTTAGCTTACTTATGTCAAAAATTGCATAATTAGCTTAGTTAGCTCATAAACGATCCATTTTACCTAAGTTAGCTCTAAAATGACCCATTTTACCTAGGTTAGCTTATAAATGATCCAGTTCATCCAAGTTAGCTCAAAAATGACCCATTTTACCTAGATTAGCTCCTAAATGATCCATTTTACCTACGTTAGCTTTCAAATGACCCATTTCACCTAGGTTAACTCCAAAATGACCCATCTTACCTAGGTTATCTCATAAACGATGCCAACTATTTTAGCTCTTAAACGATCCATTTCACCAAGTTAGCTAAAAAACGATCCATTTCACCTAAATTAGCTCTTAAATGATCCATTTCACCTAAGTTAGCTCAAAAAGATCCATTTCAACTAAATTAGCTCATAAATGATCCATTTCACCTATGTTAGCTCAAAAACGGTCCATTTCAACTAAGTTAGCTCATAAATGATCCATTTCACCAAAGTTAGCTAAAAAACGATCCATTTCACCTTAGTTACCTCAAAAACGATCCATTTGACCTTAGTTAACTCATAAACGACCCATTTCAACTAAGTTAGCTCATAAATGATCCATTTCACCTTAGCTAGCTCATAAACGACCCATTTCAACATAGTTAGCTCATATATGATCCATTTCACGTAAGTTAGCTCATAAATGACATACTCTTCTTGTTCTAGGCTTCTTCTTGTTCTACTCTTCTTGTTCTAGTCTTCTTCTTGTTCTACTCTTCTTGTTCTAGTCTTCTTATTCTAGTCACCTATTTCTAACTTTCTTATTTTTCATTTTGCAGATTTCATTCACTTGACGAAAGCTTGCATAGATGGAGTGCTCCTTATCCCTTTCTCTGTTTCTTTTGTATCGTTGAACTATGCATGTATCGTTGGATGAAACTATTGTAATATATATGGTTGGATGCCTCTATGTTGAACATGCTATGTATGATGGAACTATGCATGGAACTTGGTATGGTTGGATGGAACTATGCATGTATGATGAAGTTATGTGTTGGATATCTTATATGTTTGCTCTATAATTGCCTTGTGAAATATATCTATATATGTCATATATATGTGCTGTGAAAATTGTTGGATTTAATAAAAAACAGAAAAAAGAGCCAATATGCAGGCTCTTTGCCGTCTGCCACCGACGGCAACGGGCTCTTTGTCGTCTGCCGCGGACGGCAAAGAAACCACGTGGCATCTAGCTGTGCTTCCTGGGAGCTGACCCATTTGGTTAGTTTGCCTACAGTGGTAGACGGCAAAGAGTAAACGGTTTTGCCGTCAGCGGCGGACGGCAAAGGCCTGCCATGTAGTGACGTGTAGATGACATCATACGGCGGACGACAAAGACACTAGAAAGTTTGCCGTCTGCCGCGGACGGCAAAGGCCTGCCGTTAGCCACTTAACGGACTGACAGCGCAATTATTGCTGTCAGCTCTCTTTGCCGTCTGCGGCAGACCGCAAAGGGCCTTTGCCGTCCGCTGCCAGGAAGCAGACGGCAAAGTAGCTCTTTACCGTAGCCTACTTTGCCGGAGCCTTCTGCCGTCCGCGGCTGACGGCAAAGGTCTTTGCCGTCCGCCGTTCATGCCTTTGCCGTCCGCCGTGGCAGACGGCAAAATAGCTGATTCCTGTAGTGACTTAGTCTAAACGATTCTATCTGCACTGGCCGTTGGATGTTAAATCAAGGACCGTGCTGTGTCTTCAACCTCTGGTCTTCTTGCTCCAGCCGACTAAACTAGGCCCGCTGTACCGCCTGCTCTAGCCTCTCGTGGCCGGCTGTGCTGCCGCGTAGGCCTCATGGACCGACCATACTACGACTGGCCAGACCTTCCCTCTACTCACCCACACCCCCTGTTATTCTCCGGCGATGGCGGCCTTACGCCACAGCCGAACCAGTGAACCATCGTACTCCCCTCCGCGTGGGTATGCACCCATCTCGTCGTATCTGGCTCCTCGTCGTTCCTTTCCTTGGCCTCGCCGTCATCCACCGCCTTGATGCTCTCGGCACCTCGTGGTCAACGAGGTCAATGAATGACAGCCATCGGAAGTGGACTTTAGGTTGTGAGGCTCATAGCTGGACACACCAGCTACATCTTCGAACACAAGGAAGTGCCTCCTTATTACTCGCAAAATAAAAATGATTCCTCACCCTGACAGCCAGGACCCACCATCTATATCTTCGCACGCAAGGAAGTGTGTCCTTATCCTCCCTGACAGCTAGGACCCACCCAGTAGAAGCGTACGTAGCGTTTTCGCGAACGTGTACGTACATATTGGTCGATCGGTCTCTCTGCAACGACGAACCGTGGCCGAGCAAGCAGCGGCACGTGTAATAGTAGAGCCCCCGACGTAGCAGTTCAGGCAGTCCCTTCTAAACCGTGTACACGTATGTACAGCCAGATGCCAAAAAATACGGCCACGTACGTAAATACGGGCAGGATCTCGAATGCCTACTCGCGCATACGTACAACCAGGGCTCGTGTACATGGAGAGGTAGCGGACGGCAACAATGATGTCGTGTTCATCGGGAGCCAATCGTCTTGGACGGAACAACTGAAACATGGTGTAGCATCTTGCAGAACAGAGGAAACAACCTTCTGTTCGAGCACGTACAATTGAAACGGGGTCCTGTTCATCGGCAAGGGTCTGGCGTACCACAAAACGGAGGAAATGGACTTCTGTTCAAGTGCCTACGGTCGAAATGGGGTCCTGTTGATCAGGAGGGGTGTGGCGTACCACAAAACGGAGGAAACAGACTTCTGTTGGAGCGCCTACGGTCAGACGGGGTCCTGTTCATCCACCGTCTACTACCTCGCTCAAGTCTCCATGGGCTACTGTTCATCCACCGTTGACTTTATCCAGCCTCCACAAGCTACTGTTCATCCACAGGCTACTGTTCATCCAGCCTCCACGGGGTCTTGTTCATCCACCCCCAACCGGCTGGGGTGCGGCGGCTTCCTCAGGGTCATGTTCATCCAGCAGCAACAACCTACTACCATGGGGTCCTGTTCGTCCAACCCCCATCGGGAACTGTTCATCCACAGCCAATCAACCGGCTTGACTCACCACGTCTCGACTCATTCTACATACCGCGAGCCCGATTGTAACGGTCACTGTTCATCAAGAGGCAACGAAACACCAACTGGCTATGTCTCGCACGGTGCTCGATCGGATTCAGTAAGCAGCAACAGTGATCGATCGCTCGGGTTCAGTTAGTAGCAGCAGCGAAGGAATCGCTCGGTTTCAGTCAGCAGCGAATGAATTGCTCGGGTTCAGTTAACAGCCAAGGGATCGATCGCTCGGGTTCAGTAACGTGCGATCGCCCGGGTTTGGTTAGCCAACGCCTTGCGCACACACACGCGTACACGAGGGAAACGCGGAAACCTCCGTGCATCGCTCGTCCCCAACCACCAACCATAACAGGGAACTCCCCAATATTTTCCTCTCCCTTGCTTCTAACATGATTTTTTTCCGTCATGGACGGCCCAAAGAATGTCATGCAGCAGCGTCTCTGGCCCGCCCAGGACGAAAAGCCCATTTTCTGTCATGTTTTTTGTCATAGATGTAGGATCCCACCACATCTATGATGATACATGTTTTTGTCACAATTATCGTCATAGAAGTGTCATAGCCATGACAGAAAAAAAATTGTTCGGCCCAAAATGTCACGGATGTGTCTTTTTTTGTAGTTAATATTAGCTACATCAATACTCAGGTATGCTCATAGTGCTCCTTAGTTGGTGCTTTATAAGAGAAGATGGAGACATAAATTAAAATTAAAATTGCATAAAGTAAATAGTGTCGGATTCAGGGCTCCGCAGACCCAAGAAAAGGTTCGAACTCTGGGGTGCGTGCGAAGAACTCAACCTCTCCAGCCAACCAGTTCATCACCCCCTCGGCTTAGCTCGATGAACAAGAAATAAGATGGACACAACAGTTTACCCAGGTTCGGGCCACCTTGCAGTGTAAGACCCTACTCCTGCTTTGTGGTGGATTAGCCTCATGAGGGGCTGAGGATGAACTAGTACAAGGGAAGAACAACCTCACGAGGCCTGCTCTGGTGTTGGTGTGAGCTAGTGAGGTGTGGATCTGATCCAGCAAGAGCTCTCTTCTCCTACGGTGGTGGCGAAACTATATTTATAGTGGCCTCGGTCCTCTTCCCCCAAAGCGTAGGCGGGAAGGGACTCCAAAGTGGCCAATTTTGAAAGGGGAAAAGTAGTACATCTTATCCTAAGAAAGTTGGTCTTTGCCTGCAAAGCTTCTGGCCGTGATGTTGCGGTGGGCTCGGTAATGACATCTGTCCTGCCATCCTAGCGGTCTTGGTCTTGTTGCACGGGAATGGAAACCTTTGGCTGATTCATCGGGACCCAGCGCCTGCGGTTGCCTCCTTAGCACCAAAGAGGAAACCTGCTCCTCTGTGCACACTGGCACCTGCCTGGCCTTGGTCGTCATGGCTTGTGTCAAATTGACCTCATGAGGTGTGCGCTTGCATAGAAATCTCCGCTCCTCAGGAGCCAGCCTTGGGAGGCCTCTCCCTCCGGAGCTCTTGATGCCGCCCATCTCGCGAGGCTTGGCCCCTCACGAGGGTCTTGTCTTGGAGGTGCTGAAGATGGGCCGTACCAGGCCGCCGATGGAGCCACACCATGGGCCGCAGGCATGCAAGTCTGGGTACCCTGGTTCCCAGAACACCGACAGGAGCCCCCGTGCCCAAGGCACACTCTGACTTGGCTTCGGGGCGAAGCCAAAGGGCAAGGGCGAAGTGCCGCGGGCCCCAATTGCTTGCGGATTGAGTCGACGCGTGGCGCGTGATGGGGCGTGGGCGTCTCCACTTCCCCACGGTGCCTCGGCAACTCCCCAGGCTGACAAAAGACTAGTGCCCGCAGAAAAGCCATCATTGCCTGGAATCATGAGAGGCCGACGATTGGCCGCCCTCCAGCTATAAGTGATGGAGGGGCAGAGGCCCCAACTCATCTTCATCTTCTTGCCGCTTGCTCATCCTTCTTCTTCCTCTTCGTCCCGCCGTCTTGCCAGAGCGTCCATGGCACCAATGAGGAGGTTTTCCGCTGCGGAGCAGGAAAAACCCCTCAGGTGGAACCTGAGCTGCTCCCGCCGAAGAAGAGGCATGATTGCTCCCGCGATGCCACCGCGGCGCCCATGGTGATGCGGCCTTGGCACAAACGTGCTCCGCCGGGCTTCCCGGTCCGCGCGTACGCCCGCGCGCAAAGCCCTGACCATGGGAGCGGCTGCGGACACCCCGAGCGGCGGAGCCGTGGAGAAGAACAAGCGGTGGCCATAGGGCCACCCCGCCCGCGGACCCATACCGAGGGCACGGCCCGCGAGTTTGTGGTGTGGGTGGCAAGGCCGCCGCGCACATGGCTTTGGCTCCCGTTGTCCCTGGCGAGGGAGATACCACCGACGGGGCCCGTCGAGCTGTGGCTGCAGCATGATGGTTGCTGTAGCCAGGCTTCAGAAGCGGAAGTCGAGGTCGTCGACTCTGGCGATGTCTTCATGACTCCAGGATGGGGGGCGATCGCCTGCCGCCCGGAGGGAGGTCATGCCATCCACTTCGAGTACGACGGGGGGTCGACGCTCTTCTTCAAGGTCTTCGGAGAGGAGGGCCAACGCTTGGAGTGCTGCCCTAGGGGAGGAGGTCAAGGCAGCGGGGCCATCGGCGGTGAAGTTGCCCTTGGCCTTGTCCACGACTCTTCTGACAGCAGCAGCGCATCCTCCGGGCATGGCTCGAGTGACGACGACAGCTACGAGCCACCGTGCCACCGTGGCCGGGCCTAGTGGAGGCAAGGTGCCAGCCTGACACCACAGGCGACGTTGTTTGGGCCGCGGTCCTCGGGAGACCCTTTTCATTTTTCTTCGTTCCTGCAGAAAACCATGAAGGGCCCCACGGGGGTATGTAAAAACTATGATGCTTTTGTCTTAATGTTATTATTCCCAATCAATGTCGTGTTTGCACTTCCTGCTTTGGCAAGGTTCCCCCTTTCATTCTCGCGGTAGTTTAGTGCTCTACGCCAGCAGGACCCAGTCCCCAGGCAAGCTTCGGCCATCGCTGGTATACTAGGTCGCGATACTGTGGTCAAGGCCAGGAGGCGCGATGCTCAGGGGTGAAAGTGCAACTATCCCTCGGTGGTTTTGGTAATTCCTAACAACATATAGCTCATTGAACTAATGCTATTTCAAGATGATCATTTCAGAAAGTTCAATGATTGGCATGGCATGGAGTAGGAATGTGGACCGCTCAAAATGCTAAGGACACATATTGGTTCAAGCTCAAGACTCTACATTTTCATTTTAGTGATACAAGATCACATTGAGTCCATAGGAAAAGCCAATACTATTAAAAGGGGATGAGGTGTTGCTTAATGACTTGCTTGCTCAATGTGCTTAGTGATATGCTCCGAAAGCCCTCAACCACTTTCTCATTTCCACATATGTCCCAAACAAAAAGTCAAACTCGGCCCCGCCGATTTGATCTATCCGGCACCACCGAGTTCATTTGACATAGCCACTGCCAGAAACCCTAATCACTTCGGTCTCACAGATAGGGATCTCGGTCTCACCGAGATGGGATTGCAAACTCTCTGTTTCCCTTCGTAACATTTTGGTCTAATCGAGATGAGCGATCGGTCCCAGCGAGTTTGCAATGCAAACTCTCTGTTTCCCTTCCGTAACGTTTTGGTCTTACCGAAATGAGCGAATGGTCCCTCCGAGTTTGCCTGACCAACTCTCTGTTTGCCTATTACAGAAATCGGTCCTACCGAGTTATGTGACCAGTGTCACCGAGATTACGTTAAGCCCTAACCCTAATGAAATCGGTCCCACTGAGTTGACATGTCGGTCCCACTGAAAAGCCTAACGTTCACATTTTGAACTAAATCGGTGTGACCGAGTTTCTCGATTCGGTCTCACCGAGTTTAGTAAATTGTGTGTAACGGTTAGATTTTGTGTGGAGGCTATATATACCCCTCCACCCACTCTTTCATTCGTGGAGAGAGCCATCAGAACGTTCCTACAATTCTAGCATACATTTTCTGAGAGAGAACCACCTACTCATGTGTTGGGACCAAGATATTCTATTCCAACCACAAGAATCTTGATCTCTAGCCTTCCCCAAGTTGCTTTCCACTCAAATCATCTTTCGACCCAATCCAAATCCGTTAGAGAGAGTTGAGTGTTGGGGAGACTATCATTTGAAGAAGAAGAGCAAGGAGTTCATCATCAACACACCATCTATTACCTTTTTGAGAGTGGTGTCTCCTAGATTGGTTAGGTGTCACTTGGGAGCATCCGACAAGATTGTGGAGTTGTACCAAGGAGTTTGTACGGGCAAGGAGATTGCGTACTTCGTGAAGATCTACCCTAGTGAGGCAAGTCCTTCATGGGAGATGGCCATGGTGGGATAGAAAAGGTTGCTTCTTCATGGACCCTTCGTGGGTGGAGCCCTCCGTGGACTCGTGCAACCGTTACCCTTCATGGGGTTAAGTCTCCATCAACGTGGATGTACGATAGCACCACCTATCGGAACCACGGAAAAAATCTCCGCGTCTACATTGCGTTTGCACCCTCCAAACTCCTCCCTTTACCTTCATATGCAAATGTTTTACATTCCGCTGCTATACTCTTAGACTTGCATGTGTAGGTTGATTTCTTGACTTGTGCTAAGTTGCGAAAATCTGCCAAGACTTAAAATTTGGAAAAGGCTAGATATTTATTTGGTCAAGTAGTCTAATCACCCCCTCTAGACATACTTTCGATCCTACAAGTGGTATCAGAGCTTTGGTCTCCATTTGCCTTGATTTCCATAGCTTTTGGTGATCATAGCCTTGGTTCAACCTAGGAGAGTGTGGCGTCTAGCAAGGGAAATTACCACCGTAGAGGTCATTACTTTGATGGTACTAATTTTCCTAGTTCGAAGCATAAGATGAAAATGCATATTCTTGGACATAACCCCACCGTTTGGGCTACTGTGTGTATTGGCTTGCAAGGTGAATTCTTTGATGGGAGAGAACCGAACTGTGAAGATACCGCGGAAGAGTTGAATATGCTGCAATAGAACGGTCAAGCTTGCGATATCCTCTTCAACGGATTGTGCCCCGATGAATTCAACAAATCAGCCGTCTTGAGAATGCAAAGGAAATCTGGGATACTTTGATTGATATGCACGAGGGTACCGACTCTGTCAAGGAATCCAAATTGGATGTTCTTCAAAGTCAACTTGACAAATTCAAAATGAAGGATGGTGAAGGTGTTGCTGAAATGTACTCTAGGCTTGCTCTCATCACAAATGAGATTGCCGGCTTAGGAAGTGAAGAGATGACCGATAGATTCATCATCAAGAAGATCCTAATAGCCTTGGATGGAAAATATGATACCGTGTGCACATTGATCCAAATGATGCCCAATTACAAAGATCTCAAGCCAACAGAAGTCATTGGAAGAATTGTTGCTCATGAGATGTCACTCAAGGATAAGGAAGAGATTCATAACAAGTCAAGTGGTGCTTACAAAGCCTCATGTGATGATCCTACATCATCAACTGAGAAACAAGCCTTCAATGAAGAATTGAGCCTAATGGTGAAGAATTTCAACAAGTTCTACAAGAGTAGAAGCAAAGAAAGAAGTTCCAAGTCAAGGTCCTACAATGACAAAAGTTCTTTGAGTCGTGAGCATAATTGCTACAATTTTGGAAGACCCGGACACTACTCGAATGAGTGTACGGCTCCCTACAAAATAAGAGAAGATTCACCCAAAAGGAGAAGCAGAAGAGAAGAATCACCTCCAAGAGAGAGAAGGAGTAGAGATGATCGCTATGAACGAAGAACCTCTCGGAGATGCAAGGATTCAGAAAGGAAGGACAAATCATCAAAGAGCTACACAAAACGAATACATCAAGCTCATGTTGGTGAATGGGTATCCGGCTCCGACTCCGACCACCACCCCGAAAGAAGTTACCACTCCGACTCCGAATATACTCAAGATGAAGGTGGTGCCGGTCTAGCACTTGCGTCAACCAACTCCTATGACATATTTGACTAACCAAATGAAGGAATTGGAAGATGCTTCATGGCTAAAGGCCCAAAGGTATCACACCCCGAGTATGTTGATTTCAATAGTGATGAAGATGATTTGCTAGGTGATGATGATTTACTTGTTGACAACTCTAGTGATGAAAACTATGATGAAATTGCTATTAATCATGCTAATCAAGATAAAATGAATGATGATGATAAGAAGGAGATGGAGCGTCTAACTAAAGAAATAAACACTCTTAAGTTAGCTCATGAAACTACCTTGGAAGATCATCAAGAACTTTTAAAGACTCATGAGAAGCTACGCTTTGAAAAGCTCAACCTTGAGCAAGAGCATGGGTTGTTAAAAGCAATCAATGATGATCTTCGCAAGAAAAGTTCTTCTTACATTGCCAAGCATTTACTCTTGTCTACTTACATGCCACAGGTTAAGTCTAGGAAAAAGAGTAAGAAAGATTTTTCTTCTAGTAGTAACAATGATCATGTTAAATCCAATATTGTTGCTTCTAGTAGTTCTCTTGATTCCACTAATGATTCTCTTAGCCAAGTTACACTTGAGCAGGAAAATAGCTTATTGAAGGGAATTATAGAGAAAGGTGTGTACAAGAGCCTTGCTGAGAGTAGGAAATTTGAGGAAATTGTATGCAAGAAAGAAGGCACTGGAAGAATCAAGGTGTTGGTTTTGAACGAAAGTTCAATGCCAATGGAGTTGAGTGGGAAGAAGATCAATACCCTAAGACGAAGTTTGTTCGTCAACAAGAGTAGTATGATCCTACTTCTTTCAAGGGGACACAAGCTCAAGATAATCTTCCACCACAAGACCACAAGGAAAAAAGGCAAGGACAAGCTTCAACAAGAGACTGATGCATTTGAAGAAGCTCCCAAGGCCTTGGTCAAGTGGGTTCCCAAGACTACATCAAGTTCTACTTCATCAAGTACGACTACAACTCCAAGGATTCCCATCAAGATGATGTGGATCCCGCAGAAGAAGAACTAGAAAGTTCTTGAGGGCGACTCCGCCAACATATTTCATTCATATCATTTTGGCGAGAACAAGTGCAAACAACTTCCACATCTTGCACTAGTTCAAGGAGTCACACACCCTCTTGTTGGTAAGTGATACGTCTCCAACATATCTATAATTTTTTATTGTTCCATGCTATTATATATTCTATTTTGGATGTTTAATGGGCTTTATTATACACTTTTATATTATTTTTAGGACTAACCTATTAACCGGAGGCCCAGCCCAAATTGCTGTTTTTTTGCCTATTTCAGTGTTCCGAAGGAAAGGAATATCAAACGGAGTCCAAACGGAATAAAACCTTCGGGAACGTGGTTTTCGGAACAAACATGATCCATAGGACTTAGAGTGGACGTTAAGAAACGAACAAGGAGGCCACGAGGCAGGGGGGTGCGCCTACCCCCCTAGGCGCGCCCTCCACCCTCGTGGGCCCCTTGTAGCTCTCCTGACCGACCTCCTTCGCCTATATATACTCATATACCCTTGAAACATCAGATACGGAGCAAAAACCCTATTTCCACCGCCGCAACCTTCTGTACCCGTGAGATCCCATCTTGGGGCCTTTTCCGGCGCTCCGCCGGAGGGGGCATCGATCACGGAGGGCTTCTACATCAACACCATAGCTCTCCGATGATATGTGAGTAGTTTACTTCAGACCTTCGGGTACATAGTTATTAGCTAGATGGCTTCTTCTCTCTCTTTGGATCTCAATACAAAGTTCTCCTCGATTCTCTTGGAGATCTATTTGATGTAACTCTTCTTTTTGCGGTGTGTTTGTCGAGATCCGATGAATTGTGGGTTTATGATCAAGATTATCTATGAACAATATTTGAATCTCCTCCGAATTCTTTTATGTATGATTGGTTATCTTTGCAAGTCTCTTCGAATTATCAGTTTGGTTTGCCCTACTAGATTGATCTTTCTTGCAATGGGAGAAGTGCTTAGCTTTGGGTTCAATCTTACGGTGCTCGATCCCAGTGACAGTAGGGGAAACGACACGTATTGTATTGTTGCCATCGAGGATAAAAAGATGGGGTTTATATCATATTGCATGCATTTATCCCTCTACATCATGTCATCTTGCTTAAAGCGTTACTCTGTTCTTATGAACTTAATACTCTAGATGCATGCTGGATAGCGGTTGATGTGTGGAGTAATAGTAGTAGATGCAGGCAGGAGTCGGTCTACTAGTCACGGACGTGATGCCTATATACATGATCATACCTAGATATTCTCATAACTATGCTCAATTCTATCAATTGCTCGACAGTGATTCGTTTACCCACCATAATACTTATGCTATCTTGAGAGAAGCAACTAGTGAAACCTATGGCCCCCGGGTCTATCTTCCATCATATTAATCTTCCGTCAACAAGCTATTTCTATCGCCGTTTATTTTGCTTTCTTTTCTTTTACTCTTTACCATAAAAATACCAAAAATATTATCTTATCATCTCTATCAGATCTCACTCTCGTAAGTGACCGTGAAGGAATTGACAACCCCTTTATCGCGTTGGTTGCGAGGTTCTTATTTGTTTGTGTAGGTGTGTGGGACTTGAGCGTGGTCTCCTACTGTATTGATACCTTGGTTCTCAAAAACTGAGGGAAATACTTACGCTACTTTACTACATCACCCTTTCCTCTTCAAGGGAAAACCAACGCAGTGCTCAAGAGGTAGCAAGAAGGATTTCTGGTGCCGTTGCCGGGGTGTCTACGCACAAGTCAAGGCATACCAAGTACCCATCACAAACTCTTATCCCTCGCATTACATTATTTGCCATTTGCCTCTCGTTTTCCTCTCCCCCACTTCACCTTTTCTTCGCCCCTGTTCCGTTCGATCTTGTGTTACCATGTGCCTTCATTTTGCTTGCATGTTTGCTTGCTAAGAGTTTATGGATCCCCATCAACTTGCTAATCTTTTTAAGAGATCCAATTATGATGAACCTATTGCTAGTGAGTTGAGTGCACTAGATTATCTTTATGGAGTTTTGCTTGAAATCCGTGAATCTGAAAATTGTGATGAAGAGCTTTATGAAGTGATTCACGATAGACCTTTGAATAAAAATCATGATTGCAATGATGTTATCATAAATTCTATCAATGTCAATTGTGTTAATGATATGCAAAACCCTAAGCTTGGGGATGCTAGTTTTTATATGACTACTATTTGTTGCAATGATCATGATTGGGGTGATTCTTTTTATGATCTTGAAAATTTATTTAAGCCCCATGATGAATATGAGATTGATAATAATGTTTGCAATAGTATTGAATGTGGGTTTGGAAGAGTGTCAACTTTAGATCCCACATTCTTATGGTATTTTTGATAAAAGTGGGTTTGGAGAGGTCATGACTTTAGTTAATGTTAATCCCACTATTTCGGAAGAGTGTCAACTTCGTATGCATGTGGATCATGTTGAAAATATTTTATGTGATAGCTATTTTGTTGAATTTGATTATGATCCCACCTGTAATTATTATGAGAGAGGAAAATATGTTTGTAGAAATTTTCATGTTACTAAATTACCTCTCATTATGTTAAGATTGCTATTGTTTCTTTCGTCTTCCTTGCATATGCTAGTTTTTGCTTGCTATGACAATTTGTTTGCCTATAAGATGCCTATGCATAGGAAGTATGTTAGACTTACATGTGTCTGTCACGTGTTTCATGATGCTCTCTTTGCGCTTCAATTCTTGTCTTTCATGTGAGCATCATCAAAATTATCAATGCCTAGCTAAAAGGCTTTAAAGAAAAGCGCTTGTTGGGAGACAACCCAATATTTTTCCTTGCTGTTATTCAATAAATAATTGATCTACCCTCTGGTTAGATGTGTTTTTATGTTTTAATTAGTGTTTGTGCCAAGTGAAACCAATAGGATCTTCTTGGATGATAGTTATTTGATCTTGCTGAAAATTCCAGAAACTTTCTGTTCACGAAACAATTTGTTAAAAATCACCAGAACGTGATAAAATACTTATTCCAATTGCATTAGATGAATAAACAAATTATATAGGTCCTCCTATTTTGGTAGATTTTTCTGAATTGCAGAAGTTTGCGTTACATATAGATTACTACAGACTGTTCTGTATTTGACAGATTCTGTTTTTCGTGTGTTGTTTGCTTATTTTGATGAATCTATGGCTAGTAAAATAGTTTATAAACCATAGAGAAGTTGGAATACAGTAGGTTTAACACTAATACAAATAAAGAATTAGTTCATTACAGTACCTTGAAGTGGTGTTTTGTTTTCTTTCGCTAACGGAGCTCACGAGATTTTCTGTTAAGTTTTGTGTTGTGAAGTTTTCAAGTTTTGGGTAAAGATTTGATGGATTATGGAACAAGGAGTGGCAAGAGCCTAAGCTTGGGGATGCCCAAGGAACCCCAAGGGAAATTCAAGGACACCAAAAAGCCAAAGCTTGGGGATGCCCTGGAAGGCATCCCGTCTTACGTCTTCATCTATCGGTAACTTTACATGGAGCTATATTTTTATTCACCACATGATATGTGTTTTGCTCTTGTATGATTTGAGTCTTTGCTTTTAGTTTACCACAATCATCCTCGCTGTACACACCTTTTAAGAGAGACGCACATGATTCGGAATTTATTAGAATACTCTATGTGCTTCACTTATATCTTTTGAGCTATATAGTTTTTACTTTAGTACTTCACTTATATCTTTTAGAGCACGGCGGTGGTTTGTTTTATAGAAACTATTGTTCTCTCATGCTTCACTTATATTATTTTGAGAGTCCTACAAAACAGCATGGTAATTTTCTTTAATTGTGAAATTAGTCCTAATATGATAGGCATCCAAGAGTAGTAAAAACTTTCTTATAAGTGCGTTGAATATTAAAAGAAGTTTAATGCTTGATAATTGTTTTGAGATATGAATATGGTGATATTAGAGCCATGCTAGTTGAGTGGTTATGAATTTGGGAAATACTTGTGTTAAAGTTTGTGATTCCCGTAGCATGCACGGATGGTGAACCGTTATGTGATGAAGTCGGAGGATGATTTATTTATTGATTGTCTTCCTTATGAGTGGCGGTCGGGGACGAGCGACGGTCTTTTCCTACCAATCTATCCCCCTAGGAGCATGCGCGTAATACTTTGTTTTGATAACTAACAGATTTATGCAACAAGTATATGAGTTCTTTTGACTAATGTTGAGTCCATGGATTATACACACTCTCATCCTTCCACCATTACTAGCCTCTCTACTACCGCACACTTTTCGCCGGTATCATACACCCACCATATACCTTCCTCAAAATAGCCACCATACCTACCTATCATGGCATTTCCATAGCCATTCCGAGATATATTGCCATGCAACTTAGCACCGTTCCGTTTACTATGACACGCTCCATCATTGTCGTATTGCTTTGCATGATCATGTAGTTGACATCGTATTTGTGGAAAAGCCACCGTTGATAATTTTCATACATGTCACTCTTTATTCATTGCATATCCCGGTACACCGCCGGAGGCATTCATATAGAGTCATATTTTGTTCTAAGTATTGAGTTGTAATACTTGAGTTGTAAGTAAATAAAAGTGTGATGATCATCATTTTTAGAGCATTGTCACAAGTGAGGAAAGGATGATGGAGACTATGCTCTACAAAAAAAGACACATCCGTGACATTTTGGGCCGAACGAATTTTTTCTGTCATACTTATGACACTTCTATGACAATAATTATGACAAAACACGGTATCATCATAGATGTGGTGGGGTCCTACTTCTATGACAAAAAATGATGACAGAAAATGGGCTTTTCGTCCTGGGCGGGCCGGAGACGCAGCTGCATGACATTTTTTGGGCCATCCATGATGGAAAAACCGTGGTAGAAGCGAGGGCGAGGAAAATATCAGGGTGTTCCCGGTTACGGTGGGTGGTCGGGGCCGAGCGATGCGCGCTTCTCTCGTACACGCACGCGCGTGGGTGCGAGGCGTTGGGCTCTAACTGAACCTGAGCGAGGCGTTGGGCTCTAACTGAACCCGAGCAATTGCACTGCAGGATATGCGTTACTGAACCTGAGCGATCGATCCTTGGCTATTAACTAAACCCGATCGAGCGATTCCTTCACTACTGCTGCTAACTGAAGCCGATCGATGCTGCCTCTGGATGAACAGTGAGCGTTGCTGGGGGGTTTGGATGAGCAGTTCCCGGTGGGGGTGGATGAACAGGACCCCGTGGCGTTGCCTCTGGATGAATAGGACCCCGATCGTTCGAGCCGGTTGGGGCTGGATGAACAGGACACCGTGGGGGGCAGGATGAACAGTAGACGGTGGAGGGCTGGATGAACAGTAGCCCATGGAGGGGTGGTTGAACAGGAGCCCGTGGAGAGGGCTGGTTGAATAGTAGCCGATGGAGTAGCGCGCGGTGGAGGCTGGATGAACAGGAGCCTGTGGATGAACAGTCACAGGTGGAGGTTGGAGGAGGTCGACGGTGGATGAACAGTAGGGCGTGGAGGCTGGAGGGGGTCGACGGTGGAGATGAACAGTATCCTGTGGAGTCCCGTTTTGCGGTACGCCACACCCCTGCCGATGAACAGGACCCCCGTTTCGACCGTAGCGCTCCAACACAAGCCCGTTTCCTCCGTTTTGCGGTACGCCACACTCCTCCCGATCAACAGGACCCCCGTTTCGACCATAGGAGGTCTGTTTCCTCCGTTTTTCGGTACGCCAGACCCCTCCCGATGAACAGGATCCCGTTTCGAACGTGGCCGGTCAAACACAAGGCCGTTTCCTCCGTTCTGCGGTACGCCAGGCCTCGTTTCCATCGACTGTTCCGTCCAAGCCCTCCCGATGAACACGGCGATGCATTCCATTCTGACCCAGCCGGTTGGCTGTCACGACCGGTTTTTCAATAAAATAATTATTGAGAGACCAATCCCTTTTACGGACCAGCGAGGAAGAATTCCTTCTCACTAGTAGACAATATCTTGGTCACAGAAGAAAAATACCAGGAGTACTAAATATAATACAAGGTTGAGCAGAGACTGCCCAACAATTTATTACATGCGCGCCGTTAAAACAAAACGGCAGATAGGGTGGCAACTACTAACTCACGATAATAACGGTGGTGGAAATATCACCGCGAAGCAAGTGATATGATTCCAGAAGACTACAGCTCTTCGAGTGTCGGAGTGAGGCTCGAGAAGACTTATTGCGGGTGGCGGAAGCGTATGCAATACAAGTGACCAATATCCGGGATCGCGCAGGACTGACTGGGACTCCTCTAGGCATCGGACGCGCTATCAAACTCTTCATCCAAGAGATCGCCTTCGTCAACATCTGGCCAAATCAACAAGCCAGGTGAGTACTATGAAAGTACTCGCAAGACAGTTCGGACATAAGATATAACAAATGTAAACATGAAGCATATGAACAAGTTAACTGGTGCGATTAGACATAACGGTAATAAATACTGGGTGCCAAGTGAGGGTCTGAATGACGCCTCGAGCGGAAACTGCAGAATAGTAATACTGGTGCCAAACGAGTGTCTGAAAGACTCCTCGAGCGGAAAATGCGGAATATTAATGCAGGTGCCAAACGAGTGTCTGAAAGACTCCTCGAGCGGAAAATGCAGAACAATAATGCCACAGTCGGGCGTCGGGGCGACACCACATAAAGGGCTTATAACAGAAAATAATAGACAGTGCATGCCGCAGTCGGACGTCTGAGCGACATCACATAAAGGGCTTATATTTAAAGTAAGAAACAAGTACACGCCACAGTCGGACGTCTGCGCGACGTCACATAAAGGGCTTATATCACAACTCATTAATACAATAGTTTGGGAGCATAAATTATCACAGGCATGAGACAAATATAAAGTTAGTCCATCCACAGGAATAACAATAAATCTGGATTTACCACTTGAGCTTGTTCACCGGGGCAAGTTTTGTCACACAGATAGATATGGATATAATTCTTACATTTCTTGATCATGGGTACGATGATTTGGAAAGAATTGACTCTGCAGAGTTTGTACTTAACCACAGCCAACGGATTTCAGTAGTCACGGGGACTAGTTCCGTCTATGGTGTTTTGGAAGAAACACGTCTAACCAGTACACACCCAATTCAACCATCCGAAGCCAGGGATCACCCTCGGCAACTTTCAAGAAAAACCTTGAGACAGGGAGGCTACAACCTCGCGTAGCATGGGATCAAATTTCTATACGCGCGCTTTAAGGGGGTGCCCCCCCTCTCGGTCCCAACCGGAAACACCCATGCCCCCTGAATGGATGACTTGCTTTAATCCTGCGCCAAGGTACCATCATCCCGGCCTCTCTGTTTGGTGTGTACACGGAAAGAGGTTACCAACTTACTAAACCGCATCCTGGCAATGAGACATGTGGTAGCACGGAAAGGGGAAAGAACGGTAACGCGGCTCCAACCACGTTAACGTCGGAGAAAGTCGGATGTCGCGAGGCTGGCATGCTACAACAGTACCACCTTGCTGCCCTTCATGTCACCACATGATTAGGCCACCTCTCATCAGAGGTCATCGCAACTTTGGAACAACCGGGTCGTTGCCTTACAAGCAACGAGGTATTTACCGACACTCATATGCCACGCACAAACTCTCACGTGAACATGTAAAACATCTGTCATATCAAATGTTCAAAACATGCTTGCCTAGTTCGGAGAAGTCAGAGTCTAGCTCGGCGAAGTTCGCGGCTCCGTCACCTCCCCCGGAACCTATGGCAATCACGAAACGGGTACTAACGTGAAAACCAACACATGCACAGAAACCTTTCCAAATATTTTTCAATTAAATCCCATAAAAACTAGACAAAATTTGAAGATTGTCAGAAAAAGAATCACTCAAAATACCTTTTTATTAAAAAGTTATAAAGGTTTCTGTCCAGGGACTTATCTGTAATGAAACAGAAAAGTTCCAGGGTTTTAACTGAGAAAACAAAAAACGCTTCGGCTGGGGATGCGCAAGCGCAAAGGAGAAAACGTATTCTGCCCGAAGGCGCCAACAGAAAACGGTTCGCAAATAAAAGAACAGAGGCTGACATGCGGGGTCCACATGTCAGGTTTGAAAAGCTCGCCGGCGCCCGAAGACTGCGGTGGACGCCGGCGTCGAACCACGGCGAGTTAGGAGGAACGGAGGGTACCAAGAGCTTCAGCGTCCTCTTCCGCGTCGGTGGGTGGTGGACTCGTCCAACGGGGAGCACTACGTCGACGGCGACACTTTCTCCGGCGGACGGCGGCTCGGGTGAGGATGGGGAACTCCGGTGGAGGGCTGCAAGCTTCAAAATGGAGCGCGGGTCAGAAAGAGGGATGCATGGTGAATCTACTGGCAGGAGAATGGAGGCGGAGGAGCACACACGGGGGTGAATCGGGCTGGATCCCGTGGCGGGTCGCGGCGGCCGGAGTCGAGGAAGGAGACCTCCTCGGGGCTCTTCCAGTGGCTCAGCGTGCTCTAGGGGGAGTGCAGTGCTGGTGGGTGCTCGAGTTGAAGCTCGGGGCCTCTATTTATAGGCAGATCGACGGGGTGGCCGCGAACGGAGAATCTCCGGCGAGCGATTATGGCGGAGCAGTGGATTGGTAGGGGGTTTGAGCGGCCGGGCAGCATCAGTGGAGGTTACTGGACTCGTTTTGCAGCTAAACGGGGTCGGTCTTGGCGTAATGGCGTCGGTCCACGGTGAGGTGACCACACGGGCTCAACGGCGGCAGAGAGCGCGCTCCGCGCCCTGCGGTTCACGACGAGAGCGACAGCGTGTTCGGGGGAGTGGAAGGCCACGCGACGAGCTCCGGTGGTTTGGGCGGCGCTGGGTGGCGTCGTCGGCGCCGTGTCTCCTGCTGGCGTCCGCAAAGCCTCCGCCGGCGTCGGTCACGGGGCGGCGCACCTTCTGCTGCTTGTCGCCGATGCCCGCAAGGCGCCAGGCGTTCGTGCGGTGCAGGAACAAGGGGGCGGGGACGAGGAGCAAGGCGACGCGGTGGCACTGGCGAGATCGACGTCCTCCTCTGAAGAAAACGACAGCAGCCACTGACTGAATCTCTGAACTTTCTGAACTTTGACAAAGACAGTGCACTGCAGGTGTTTGACAGAAGGTTTTGGCTATGAGATAAATTTTTCTGGGGCTGTAACATGGTGAGATGACCACTCAATGCACCCAGAGGCTGCCTGATTTTACTTGGAATTTTTGGAGAAGGTTTGGAATGAATTTCACCAAATTTGGCAAATCTGGTCCAAACTTGCAGCAAGTGTAGTTTGAAAATTTTGAACTGAAGACCAGTGGATCTTCATGGTTCTAGGTTGAGGGTACAAAGGACCAGGGAGGAGAGTTGGTTTGGGGGCAAAAATCAAAACAGAAAATGGAGTTCCATTGAAAATCTCCAAGAGCTAGAAGAGAAGACATAAATTTATTTGAATAGAATTTAAATGGAAAAAAAACCACATGGGGAGGTTCAACTTGCTGGATTTGATGCAGATCATGATCCAAAGGTGAGGGAAGGGTTAGGAGAGAGGATTTGCACTAAGGTCATGGCAAGAAGGAATTGTTGAAAGTGGCAAAGGACTTTCCAAAAGCCATAGTGCAAAATTTCAAGGAGGTTTTCAAAAGTTAATTTCCCAAGTGAAAAGTATTTTGTCTTGAGTCCAAATGAAAAGCAAGAACCTCCAAGATCAAAGACAGATCTTGGGTGAATCCAAATAAAACTTTTTCTATAAAGAAAAAAAAAATTTGAGAGGGAGAGTTCTCTTGAAGAAAAATTTAAATCACCTCCCTCAAGTCAAATAAAATATTTTGAAAATCCAAATAAAAACTTGGGTGTCACATTGGCTCCCCATGAACACGACGACGACCTGTTTCTCCGTTCCGACCCAGCCATGTACACGAGCCCTGCCGTACGTATGCGCAAATAGGCGTTCGAGACCCTGCCCGTATGTACGTACGTGGCCGTATTTTATTTCTTGCACACTGGCCGATGTACGTACGTGTACATGCTATGTGCGCGCCTCTACAATGACACGTGCATGCCTCTACATCGACCAGTATGTACGCACACTTTCGCGACCAGAATGGCAACGCTACGTACGCTTCGACCAGGTGGGTCCCAACTGTCAGGCACTTCCTTGCGTGTGAAGGTGTAGCTGGTGGGTCCCAGCAGTCAAGAGACGAATCTTTTTTTTGCCCGGACGCACTTCCTTGCGTGCGAAGATGTAGCTGGTGGGTCCCAGCAGTCAGGGGGAAATGTTTTTTCGCGAAATACGATGGCCCGTTCGGTGGGTCCCCGCTGTCATGTGGAGGAATAATTATTTTGCGCGTAATAAGGAGGCACTTCCTTGCTGCGACCGTGGACCCAGCTGTCAGCCTCTCCATGTACAGTCCACGTCCGATGGAAGCCGGTCCTTGACCATGTTGACCACGCCGCGCCGAGAGCACCAGGGCGGTGGACGACGGCGAGGCCTATGAAGGGGACGACGTAGAGCCGGGGAAGACACGGCAGTGGATGCCCACGCGTAGAGGAGTACGAGGGTCACTGGTTCGCTGCGGTGTGAGGCTGCCATCACCGTAGAATAACAGGGGGTGTGGGTGAGTAGAGGGATGGCCTGGCCGGCGGTGGGAGTAGTAGGGGGCGGTGAGGCCTCCGCCGCATCGTAGCCGGCCACGGGAGGCAGAAGCACGAGGCACGACCGGCGCTGGTTTGGGCGGCTGGAGCAAGAAGACCAGAAGTTGATGAAGCACTACGGCCGTTGGATGGACATCGTACGGTCACTAGAGCTAGAATCGTGCATATTGACTAAGTTGACAAAGCCCTCCGTCCCCGTCAACTTAGTTGGCCCACAAGTCAGCCTCCCACTACTGTGGGTCCCAGCTAGTAGGGGGGTATTCATTTTTTTGTGCGTAATAAGGAGGCACTTCCTTGCGTGTGAAGATATAGCTGGTGGGTCCGACCTGTCAGCGGTGGGAACGTTTTTCGCGAAATCTAAAGGCTCTTCCGGTCGGTCCCAGGTGTCGGGTGGAGAATCATTATTTTGCGCGTAATAAGGAGGCATTTCTTTGCGTGTGGCCGTGGACCCAGCTGTCAGCCTCTCCACGCACAGTCTACTTCCGATGGTGTCGTTCGTTGACCATGTTGACCAGGCCGCGCCGAGCGCATCAGAGGTGGTGCACGACGGCGAGGCCCCGGACAGAAACGAGCCGGAGATGGGAAGACGTGGGAGTAGAGTCGCAGACGAAGAGGTGTACGATGGTTAACTGGTTCTGGTGCGGTGTGGTTCGGCAGTCGGTGGAGAAGAACAGGACGTGTGGAGGGGTGGAGGGATGGCCTGGCCAACGGTGGATTAGCGCTTCACAGCGGGGCGTGCTAAGCAGATCTGCTAGCAGCAGGAGGCGGGAGCAGGTGGTCCCGGCGGCGCTGGAGGAAGAAGACGAGAGATTGAAGATGGATGCCGGTCATTGGATGCAAATCCAATGGCTAACGATGTCAGAATCAATTTTTGACTAAGTTGACAACGTCTTGCATTGGCTTCGACCTATTGGCCCACATTTCAGCCTCCAAAAATGTGGCACGTATTCAACCCATTTTTTCAGAATTTAGAGTCTTCTTTTTGCGGGGTAGAATTTACAGTCCATTTGATCTCTTTTTTTTGAACTACAGTCCATTAGCTGGGCTTGTGAATAAATGATGTAGTGTCCATCCGGCCCATTTATGTTTTTCCTAAAAAATTACAGGCCATTTGCACTTTCTCGAAATACACGATTTTGCTGGGCTTATTCTAATTATAATGTTGGGGTGGGCGCAGCAATGTTATCAAAAAATAAACAGGGGCTGAGCATTTTGTTATATATATATATTTAAATAATAAGTGATTTATTATTACATTGGTCCTTAAATCTTACCATGCTTTTGTACACAATCACCAGGATTTTCGTTGCCAAAAAAATCCAGGATTTTATTGTTAAGAAATTATTTTTATAAGTTAATAAGATGTGGGATATTGTTTTCTTACATATGTAAGTATCTGTTAAATATATGATGACAGTAACAATAATATATAATAACATATAAAATAATTTAAATATATATAATATAGTTAGAAGGGAAACATAAGTTGGACCAGGCGTTCCTATTCTTATATAGAAAAATAGAACAGACCTCTGCGTTTTCTTCAAAAAAATACATAAATTGGGCTGCCGATGTTTCAAGAAAAATAAAACCTTGGATGGGAGGTCCATAGGCCGGTCGATACATGACGGCCCTCAAGAAAATACAAACAGGCCTATGGACCTCCCATCCGAGGTCGTGGGTTGCGCATGTTAAAAAAGAAAGCCTAGACGGGGCAGCCCAAAACCCAGCTGAAACTTGTTGCCCTAGTGATAATAAATGATACCTGCCAGCTCCCTGGCTTCGTTGTGAATTTATCTCCTATCATAACTACATTGAAGCACCTAAAAAAATGTAACTATGTTGACAAACCCGTGGGCCCCAACGTCATTATAGCATTAGGAGGAAGTATTTTTTCGATGAGGCACTTGCTTGCGTACGGCCATAGACCTAGTGGGTCCCAACTGTCTACCTCTCCACGTACAGTCCTCTCCAGATTCCTCTCGTTTGTTCAGCATGTTCACAATGGCAGACAGCGGCGTCCCTTGTTTTCTCTGTTTTTCGCACACTCGGCATTGTGTGGGCATCTTGAGAATAGCATATCTTTTTTACTATGCATCATATGAAGATGTGCTATGCATGAATGTTGATCAGCATGATGTTAACTGGCTGGTAGTTCCAGTTTCGACCATGAATAAAACTTCCAGCATGATGTTAACACTGTTTGAAAAGGCCGTGTTAATATAAATGCTCTGCCTCTGAAAGTTGCAGTTTCTTATCTGAAACTGAACTTGGAGTTTCTTATCTGAAACTCCAACTTGCAGTTTCTTCTCTGAGAATCACATTATCTGCACTTTTATACTCCTATGAAACTACATTTTCTAAGTGCTAAAAAGAGATCTCTAGAATTCATAAAATACTTCATATGCTCAATACTGCAAATCTGAAATTCAAAAGACATTCATATAGGAAAGTACTCTCAAAATACACAACACAAAACATAATTCCCAACCTGCAAATACTAACAACCCTAAGCTCCTCGTGACAATTCACAACCTGCCCGACTATTGGTCTGGGGGGGGGGCAATCCCTCCTATTCCTCGACGGCAGACAGCCGCCCCGTGAGACAATGTGAACGGCGAGGGAGAGGATGGCGGGGAAGCATCGTCGGGCCAACTGTTTTTCTCCTCTTGCAATTGTGTTCGGTCGACGAAGACTCCACCGACTCGCTTTGGCACGACACCCTCACAAACGGTACCCTATAGATGCTCGATCCTTCAATCTCTGGTGGATGCTCCATCTGGGATCGATATTCCCACCACCGCTCCCTCACGATCGGATTCGGTGAATCTGTTTGCTCCATGGCCCAGAGGAGCAGCTCTATGTACTCCCACGCGACTCCCTCCGGGAGTATCGCCGCCTTTTTGCTCTGTTGCAGATATTTGGCCATGGATGTCGCCGTCGCCGCCAGTTGGTCCTTGTTGTCAAACCAAGACTGTATCTCCATCATCCTAGCTAGCTTCACAGGGTCGCCGTCTGTGATCCTCACGTATCGGTTGTACTCCTCCATCGATCTACTTCTCCACAGCACCTTCACTTGCCGGCGGTGGATTTTTAATGGAAGAGGAGAGGAGGAGCGCTGGTTTTGGTTTAGAACGGGAGAGGAGCGACGCTGGTTTTGAATTGGAATAGGAGAGGAGGGGCGGTGGTTTTGAAATGGAAGAGGAGAGGAGCGGCGCTAGATTTAGATTGGAATAGGAGAGGAGCGGCGGTGGTTTAAGAGGAGAAGAGCGGAAGAGCGGCGCTTGTCTTGGAAGTATTTTTTTTGTTTTGCGTATTTTGGGTCAAAGTTTGACCACGTACTGTATTTGACAAGCAAAATGTGAATGCATGTCACCCAAAATTGTATTGTTTGGTTTGTATCTGAATGTACTTTCAAATTGAAGGGTAAATTGATTTTGATCCAGTCACAGCGCGCCGGCCCTCTCGTCCAATCCTAAATCGCTGCCCCACGCTCCTCTCCCTCTTCTCCATTGCAAAACCACCTCCTCTCCTCTCCATCATCTCCATTCCAAAACCACCGTCTCGCCTCTCCCTCTTCTCCATTGCAAAACCACCTCCTCTCTCCTCGGACGATGATCCCCTGACGTAGCCCATCCGGCCATTGAGACACTGACACATGGGTCCCACGAAGCGCGGGGCCCACCTGTCAGCGACCGAAAGGCAGGGGAACTGTCAGGACCCCGATTCTAAGTCACACCGACCTAGCCTGTAACACGTCATATCACTTTGCGGCCTCACGCACGGTATTCCCACAGGTGTCGCCTTACCATGGCCCGGGACCGTTTGCGCCTTTTGGCTCACGTATATGATAGTGTCGCTAGCATCCATATGACAGAGAACCCGGGCCGACATGGCTAGTCGTGAACCCAAAGTGGCACTAACGTATGGGGACAGGCATACATGAATCAACATCGAACGTGTCGGTCAGCAGCGTGTGAATCCGGGCTGTAGCACTAGGGTAACAGGACTCCAGGAACCCTGGCTATAGCAGGCTAGGCAGGACTCCAGATGTCACCGCGTGACATTTCCCCGAAGGGACAGACACAGGAACGAAGTGAATCACATGCCGGCCAGTCAGGTGTCCGTAGCAGTAGTGCTGAGCTAGGAGGACTCCGGTGAACCGGGCTATAGCGGACTACTATGGCTCATGGAAGTACAAGACTACATTTCCCCATAAGAGAGGCTACCAAGGATAAACAACTAGGTTGTCGGATCCCACACATACCAAGCATTTCAATCATACACGCAATACGCTCGATATGTGTAAATACAACATGGCATCACAACATAACACTACGACTCAAGTACTTATTCATTAGGCTCCGAAGAGCCAGATATTACAAACATGGGTCTCTCGACCCAGCATTCAGAGCATACAAGTCAAACACATGCGGAAGCTTAACATGTCTGAGTACACACAACAATAAATGAAAAAGGCTGAGAAGCCTGACTATCTACTAGATCCTGCCCAGGGCACAAGATCGTAGCTAAGGTAACAAGCTAAACGTAGAAGTCCACGCGGAACTACTAGCGAGACTGAAGTCTCTCTGCAAAACATAAAATAAGCAAACATGAGTACAAATGTACCCAGCAAGACTTACATCAGAACTATCTACATATGCATCGGTATCAACAAAGGGGGTGGTGGAGTTTAACTGCAGCAAGCCAGCTTTGACACGGTGGCTATCCTAACTACGACTGCAAGTAACTCTTTTGAGGTGGCGCACACGAGTCCACATATTCACCATATCAATACCCCACTATGGATCCGCTCCCGTCTCCCTACGAGGACGCCATCCATAGCAATCACGCTTATCTTGCGCATTTTAGAGTATCCATTTTCACTTGTCTATGAACTGTTATAGGCAACCCAGAAGTCTTTTACCGCGGACACGGCTATTCGAATAGCTGATGTTAACCCTGCAGGGGTGTACTTCGTCACACACGCTCTCACCACTTACCATCGTTTACACAGCATGTACTCGGCAACTTCAAGCGGAAGCCCAGCGAGGGTGTCGGCCACAGCCTACCTAAACGCTCAAGTCTCTAGTCCAGGTTTATCGCCTACTCAGGTTCCATTCGCAGGGAGTCCGGCCAAGGTTTCCACATACGGCCCCGAACGATGTGTGCAGGGTTCCCGAGACACCAAACGGGCGCCCGGTACACCGTGCCACGTGCCTACCGCATCACAGCCCAGCCCTCCGGTCAGTGCTGCCCACGGCCTCCAGCATACCACAAACACCAGAAACTACTTGCAACTCCTGGACAGAGGACAAGGGTGATTAAGAAGCCGAGAGGGTCCATTGGTTTCGGGCCCAGTGCGTGGTAGTAACTGTATCATGGATCACAAACACAGAACTCAGTTCCTGAGGACGGCTTCAATGAGACAACCCACCATGTACTCCTACATGGCCTCTCACCGCTAGCTTTACCAAATCGTGTTCACACACAGTAGGACATGTTCATCACCATTCCAGTTCATCCCCGATGAATCAGACCTGACACAACTCTAAGCATAGCAGGCATGACAAACAATCATGAATGAGTAGGCACATCAGGGCTCAAACAACTCCTACTCATGCTAGTGGGTTTCATCTATTTACTGTGGCAATGAAAGGTCATGCAGAGGATAAGGGGTTCAACTACCGCAGCATGTAACAGTTGAATCGTTGTTGTCCTAATGTAGTAAAAGAGAGCAGGAGCGAGAGAGTGGGATTGTATCAGAATGAACAAGGGGGTTATGCTTGCCTGGCACTTCTGAAGATATTATAGTTCTTCATCGGTGTCATCCATCACGTCATCGGAGCATCGGCTACTGAGAGCGGACGGTTACCGGCAAACAGAGAAGGACACAATCAATGCAATGCGACAATATAATGGATGGTCATGACATGTCAAGAATGTTATGATTTACACTAATGCATCTAGCAACAGTTTAAATGAGGTCCATATGAACTAAGGGTTCATATGCAAACTCCATATTTAGCATTTATAATGTCATTATCATGTTTTCACCTATACAGCAGGTATAACTTAGTTTGACATGCATGAAAATGATACAGATGGATAGATTGCATTTTCCTGATAATTTTTCATATATAAATTATTTCATTCTGAGCTACGGTTGATTTTATATGATATTTAGAAGTTTATCCTATTTTCCGGAATTTTCTGAATTATTTTAAATCCAGAAAACCAATACTACATCAGCATGACATCATGCTGACGTCAGCAGGTCAACGGGCCACGGTCCAGGTCAAACCTGACGCGTGGGTCCCGTATGTCAGTGTAATAGGGCAAGAACAGAGGCTGACCAGTGGGTCCGGGTCAACGTACACGTCAGCATAGTCAAAGCTGACGCGTGGGTCCATCGTGTTTAGATTAATCTTAATCTATTTTTGTTAGCTGGTTAATTAGGCAGTGGGGCCCGGCTGTCATTGACTCAGGTGGTAGTTAGTGGGGTGATTAGCTCCTAACAGCCGGGTTAGGTTGGCGGTTAGTCGCCGACGACGTCCAGAGACGGCGGCGTTGCTCGGGTTTTGCCCTCCGGCGACCAAATCAACGGCGGAGGCGCTCTACGTGCAGCTGCGACTCGTCCGCGTCCAACGGCGCCATTAGCTCGAGCCGGGGTGAACCAGAACGACGGTGGGGAGCACATCCGCGGCGGCGCCCGCACGTGGTTGGCCAAGGCAGCGTTGTGGTGTGCGGGAAGAAGAGTTGGTGGGAGTTATCGGCTCCTGGGAGCGTGATGAGCATGACGACGGCCTCGGACGCGAGCTACAGCAACTATGGCTGTGACGGCACCATGGCCGGCGGCGAGGAGTGCTCGGCATGGTGGGACGGCAGCTAGAGGACAGGAACGAAGGGGGCGAGCAAGGGGAAATAATCAGGAGCTCACAGGGATGCGACAGGGCAGGTCAGCGGCCTCGAGGATGCTCTAGACGAGGCGAATCGACGCCGGCGATCTCCGGCCAGAGGCGGCGGGGACGAGCTCGATGGCGACGCTTCCGGGCGTCGGGGCTTGCTTCCTTCGTCGAGGGGACGTAGGAGACGATGGCGGTGCTGCTGGACATCCTAGCTAGGCGAGGGGGGCTCGGTGGCCACGACAACAGCGAGCGGCGTTGACGAGCTCCGCTCGGGCGGAGAGGAAGAGGGAGAAGAGGAGGGGGAAGAGGTCGGGAGAGAGCAGCGAGTGAGGGAGAGGAGAGAGGGGTCTCTAGGCGTCTCCGTGGCGCCCTCAGAAGAGCCGGGCGTCGCGGTGGAAGCAGGAGCTGGCGCGCGCGCGGCGACCACGCGCCCCTGCTCCTACTGGCAGGAGGAGGAAGGCGACAGGAGCCGGGGAGGTGGGCTGGCCTAGCCACTTGGGCTGCAGGTAAGGCCCAGGTAAGGTTCTCTCTCTCTTTTATTTCTGTCTTTAGTTCTGTCTTCTATTTTCTTTCTCTATTTTGGATTAGTAAAAATACTAATTCATTCTGTAAAATCATGAAAATAATTGTGGGCACTTTTGAAAATATTTCCAACAGCCCTCAACTAGTTTCAGAATTATTAGAGCATTTAAAATGTTTATAGGATTTAAATGCACCAATTTAAATACAATATGAGTTAATTCAAAAATCCAAAAATGACCTAGAAATATTGGCATCATTTTTGGCAGAGGTTTTCACCTTTATCAAAAATTATGAACATTTTCAAAGGCATTTTGGGTTAATTGAAAATATTCTTTATTTGAACCTAGTTGAATGCATTTGGTGCTAGGGTTTCAACATCCCCATTTCAAGTTTCTTTGAAAATTAAACATGATGACATGAGGAACAAGCAAAGTCAAACAAGGGCTGATCTGGGGCTGTGACAGCTCACCCCCACTAAACAAGAATCTCATCCCGAGATTCAAGACGTGAGGTAAGAAGACAGAGGGGACACAAAGCTAACACGATCTTCATGATCCAATTGCTCTTCGCGAAGATGTTGATCCGTTGCTTCAATTAACGTTGACGTCTTTGCTTTCCAGATCTTCATCCGACACGATGACGACAAGGGAAACTCTATAGAAATCAATCTCCTTAAAGATCGAGCAACTCACGATCAACTCACAGAATGCGACGTTGAGTATCTCTTGAGCTGAGACTCAACACATACATCGAGAGAGGGATGAAGTGAAACAGAGAATGAAGATTCAAGTTGTTAAACACAATTCCACGCTGAATAAGACGGTGCATGGTTTCAAAGTAGCGAGGAGATAATTGCCACGATTCCATAACGGGGCACCTTGGGGAAGGTGACTCGTAGAACTATTCCTTGAGTGGCAAAAAGAATTACTTTTGATCCTAAGATCATTGAAACTCTTTATACTAGCCTAAGGCAATCACAACAATCGTCTGGCGGAGTTCGGGAGAACGACACACTTGGGCTAGAATGGACGATGTGGAATACCTTGTTGAAGACAACGAAATGGATGATTTTTTTATATATCATCGGAAATGAATGGGACTCATGGTAAGACCACTTGAAGATGATCTTGATCAGTAATTACTGAGAAGGGTAGCCTATAGTAGGACGGCACAATGATGGTGCAAGCTGGGAACAAAATGCAAATGCTGGAATGGTTTTAGTAACTGGGGAGAAGCTCAATAGTAGAGAGTGAATCCACTGTTTGAAAGTTATAGCATAACCGAGGAAACTGGGAGCAATCCCAGTTAGTGCCGGTGAAAACACCTAGCGCTTGTGCGTGCTCTCAAGAACTTGAGCATTTCCATATTCATCAAGGTTCTACCAACATCCGTGTCAAGGATCCTGGCAACACAACATACCACCATGATGAATAGTGATGGATGATGCAGATGCAAAGGAAGATAACACCTTCTTAGATTTCACCTTAGCGAGGCCAAGGAAGCAAAATCTGGATGATCGACCGAGAGACATTTAGCACTCCACTTCTAATGTTCTACTTGATGTACTAGCGTAACCCATTAGATGTGGTTTGGTATCTTGAACATCAAGTAGTAGGTCGGACTTCGGGAGCGCAGGAATCCATAAGGAACAACTTTTAGAATAGATCATACGAAATCCTCATGGAGAAGATGGTCAAATAGCTTAATCAAGAAGCTACAATAATAGATCTTCCGGCTAGGTGCGTCGGCCAGAACATCAACCTTGTCAGGACCTACATCATAGATCCTGGAAAAAGTTCCATCCATCATATCTGCCTGAGAGTCAGATCTGGATGGTAACAGGATATTTCAGACAGCATGTCTGGAAAAGAAAGTTTGCAACACAAACCGACGAGATGATGTTGCGAGATTCTCGGGGGATGGACTACGGTAGTAAGCTCCAAAACATGAGCTGGTTCTGCTACAACCATGTTTACACGTTGTCCCAGACAAGCATGCCCACATGGTAGTCTTACAATGAAACACTACCGAGTTCTGGTTGGGAACCATCAACGAGGATATCGAAGTTCTTTCATAAGTCCGGATTATCTCTTATGAAGGAACTCCTTCTCCTTGAACAAGTCAGTTAGTGGCTTGGTGTGCTAGGGATACATATAGAATGAAGGTTGCAAGTCTCCAAACCACGGTATACTTCGCACATATGCATGACTGACATGGGATGATTCCAGAGGAAGCAAAACAAACTTTCTCGAATTCACGGCGGCAACTTGCATCTAATGCACATGAATTAGAGTAAGTCACTTCTTTCATCCAACATATGCTTCATGAACGGAACACGAAGATAAAGCTTATAAAGTTTCCAATACTAGCTGGATGTTCTACACGAGTCATGGAGAAGGTAGCAGTGTTGCTGATGGGCTCAACAACAATTCATCCAGGTTTCCATGGAGATGGAATTCCATAATTATGTGAACAAGTGACAGCATTGGTCAGGCCCAAAAGATATTATGGTGTAAGCTCGAGGGATCAACCACGAGTAAGACAACATTATGAACATCATTGGTTCTGATTTGATTTGATGATAGCCCATACTCAAATCAAAGTCTTGATACCAAAAAGGGTCCAACAACTGATCACAGGGACCAATCGATGAAGATATCATCTATCTTCAACACACGCAAATATATCCCTTCAAATGAACTAAGCTGGCAAGATTTTATCTTCCAACTCTCCAAGTTGTTGTTTAGCTTGACCAACTAGCTCAGGGGTATCCAACACGGATTCTTGGAGAAGGGGTGGTTTACAGGAAACCAACTTGATCACGAATTCAACATAGCGGTCAGGTGACAACCTGGTGATACCTCCGAGAAGATATTCGGAAAATCACGAACCACCGATGTGTTACTAAGCTCGAGAACAATCTTGCTTTTCAGAGCAAGACGATATGATCAAATAAGCAAGGGATTCAATCCTAACTCAAAGATCGAAGAGTGCACCAGAATAAGAACAAGGTAGCACGATCAACCTTAGGATGTGCTTCAGTAACCAACACGCTAAGGATGAAATTATTGTCCTTTAACTACCAAGCAACGGAGTTGCTACGAGTATTGATTTCACGCATCACGATTCACTTGTCGGTGTTCCGGTTACAATAACACGGGACCGAGAAATGAATGATGATGGCGAGGAGTATCACTGCGTCAAGAATTCACAAAAGGTGGTGCAATTCCTATGATATTATCGACATAAAGGGGGTAATACTCGAAGGTAGAACAGAACAAAAGATGGTTAGGCATTTGATCTGCGGAATACAACTACTTTGACCCAATCCCAGAGATGGACGAGGTACTGGAGTTTGTTTCTCCTAGTCATTCCGGATTAGAATGGCTTGACAGACCACAAGAATAATAGGCATCGATAACACAAATGCACAATTACTCCTGACTATCAATTGATAGACGAGGGCGAGAAAATAACTAAAGAGGGACAACCCAAAGGAACATATGTTTTTCTGAGTTGTGGATGCATGGATTAGTATGTCGAACAAATTCAACATATTTCTTTCGGATAACCCATGCAGAAGAGGAAGGACTGGCAGAGTCACAATATGAATGGGGTACTCCTCAAGAGCGCCTGGTTGTGATCTTTTGGTTAAAAGAACTTCTGCCATAATGGTTCATGGTATTTGGAAGAAGGAAATACCACGGACCTCGAGGACTGTCGCAAGGTTACTAATATCCTAAAGGAAGGAGCAAACACTATCAACAGGAGGTAAGTGGAGTGAATCTTGGGCTCAAGAACCCAGAAATAGAATGCCTACTAACTAAATGGCATCACGGGATGCTTTCGAGAATAATGGCCAGAATCATCACACTGGGGATGCCAGCATTGCTAGATTACTAAGTGGTCCTCTAAGACACCTAGGGTCATAATAATAACTCCAACATACACGACGAGGTAACGAAGTACCTCAACTCGACGATTAGTGTGGTTAATCTGGCCCAAAGGAACATCGAGAACGGACGGAAAGGATTTGCAAATGCATCAGACTATTTAAGAACCTGGGATGACTCGGACAGCATAACGGCTGTAAATGCTCAAAAGATTTGAGACATCCTACAAAATGGTGGCATAACCACTCAACATCACAATATAAACTTCCGGGATCAATGGTCAACATACGGAAGTCGTAGGAACTGAACTGAGGCTTAAATCCATCGATCCTATGAGTCTACGGATTAGTAACACGTCATCCTGATAGATAGATGAGAAGGCCTAGTTCTTAATCCCCGTAGAAGAGAAGAGGGTGACTCAGATCAAAAGGGCATAAGGTAAAGGAGTAAAAAGAGCCCTACGTTCCCTCCCACAATCAATTCCCCTATATAACTAAAGCATTTCTGGACTCAACTTCGACCAGTTTGGCTTCGTAAACCTACAGGCAGTCAGGCTCTGATACCAACACTGTCAGGACCCCGATTCTAAGTCACACCGATCTAGCCTGTAACACCTCATATCACTTTGTGGCCTCACGCACGGTATTCCCACGGGTGTCGCCTTACCATGGCCCGGGACCGTTTGCGCCTTTTGGCTCAGGTATATGATAGTGTCGCTAGCATCCATATGACAGAGAACCCGGGCCGACATGGCTAGTCGTGAACCCAAAGCGGCACTAACGTATGGGGACAGGCATACATGAATCAACATCGAACGTGTCGGTCAGCAGCGTGTGAATCCGGGCTGTAGCACTCGGCTAACAGGACTCCGGGAACCCGGGCTGTAGCAGGCTAGGCAGGACTCCAGATGCCACCGCGTGACATTTCCCCGAAGGGACAGACACAGGAACGAAGTGAATCACATGCTGGCCAGTCAGGTGTCCGGAGCAGTAGTGCTGGGCTAGCAGGACTCTGGTGAACCGGGCTGTAGCGGACTACTATGGCTCATGGAAGCACAAGACTACATTTCCCCATAAGAGAGGCTACCAAGGATAAACAACTAGGTTGTCGGATCGCACACATACCAAGCATTTCAATCATACACGCAATATGCTCGATATGTGTAAATACAACATGGCATCACAACATAACTCTACGACTCAAGTACTTATTCATTAGGCTCCGAAGAGCCAGATATTACAAACATGGGTCTGTCGACCCAGCATTCAGAGCATACAAGTCAAACACATGCGGAAGCTTAACATGTCTGAGTACAGACAACTATAAATAAAAAAAGGCTGAGAAGCCTGACTCTCTACTAGATCCTGCCGAGGGCACAAGATCGTAGTTGAGGTAACAAGCTAAACATCGAAGTCCATGCGGAACTACTAGCGAGACTAAAGTCTCTCTGCAAAACATAAAATAAGCAAACCTGAGTACAAATGTACCCAGCAAGACTTACATCAGAACTATCTACATATGCATCGGTATCAACAAAGGGGGTGGTGGAGTTTAACTGCAGCAAGCCAGCTTTGACTCGGTGGCTATCCTAACTACGACTGCAAGTAACTCTTTTGAGGTGGCACACACGAGTCCACATATTCACCATATCAATACTCCACTATGGATCCGCTCCCGTCTCCCTACGAGGACGCCATCCATAGCACTCACGCTTATCTTGCGCATTTTAGAGTATCCATTTTCACTTGTCTATGCACTGTTATAGGCAACCCAGAAGTCTTTTACCGCGGACACGGCTATTCGAATAGATGATGTTAACCCTGCAGGGGTGTACTTCCTCACACACGCTCTCACCACTTACCGCTGTTTACACAACATGTACTCGGCAACCTTCAAGCGGAAACCCAGCGAGGGTGTCGGCCACAGCCTAACTAAACGCTCAAGTCTCTAGTCCAGGTTTATCGCCTATTCAGGTTCCATCTGCAGGGAGTCCGGCCGAGGTTTCCACAGACGGCCCCGAACGATGTGTGCAGGGTTCCCGAGACACCAAACGGGCGCCCGGTACACCGTGCCACGTGCCTACCGGATCACAGCCCACCCCTCCGGTCAGTGCTACCCACGGCCTCCAGCATACTACAAACACCAGAAACTACTTGCAACTCCTGGACAGAGGACAAGGGTGATTAAGAAGCCGAGAGGGTCCATTGGTTTCGGGCCCAATGCGTGGTAGTAACTGTATCATGGATCACAAAAACAGAACTCAGTTCCTGAGGACGGCTTCAATGAGACAACCCACCATGTACTCCTACATGGCCTCTCACCGGTACCTTTACCAAATCGTGTTCACACACAGTAGGACATGTTCATCACCATTCCAGTTCATCCCCGATGAATCAGACCTGACACAACTCTAAGCATAGCAGGCATGACAAACAATCATGAATGAGTAGGCACATCAGGGCTCAAACAACTCCTACTCATGCTAGTGGGTTTCATCTATTTACTGTGGCAATGAAAGGTCATGCAGAGGATAAGGGGTTCAACTACCGCAGCATGTAACAGTTGAATCATTGTTGTCCTAATGTAGTAAAAGAGAGCAGGAGCGAGAGAGTGGGATTGTATCGGAATGAACAAGGGGGTTATGCTTGCCTGGCACTTCTGAAGATATTATAGTTCTTCATCGGTGTCATCGATCACGTCATCGGAGCATCGGCTACTGAGAGGGGACGGTTACCGGCAAACAGAGAACGACACAATCAATGCAATGCGACAATATGATGCATGGTCATGACATGTCAAGAATGTTATGATTTACACTAATGCATCTAGCAACAGTTTAAATGAGGTCCATATGAACTAAGGGTTCATATGCAAACTCCATATTTAGCATTTATAATGTCATTATCATGTTTTCACCTATACAGCAGGTATAACTTAGTTTGACATGCATGAAAATGATACAGATGGATAGATTGCATTTTCCTGATAATTTTTCATATATAAATTATTTCATTCTGAGCTACGGCTGATTTTATATGATTTTTAGAAGTTTATATTATTTTCTAGAATTTTCTGAATTATTTTAAATCCAGAAAACCAATACTGCGTCAGCATGACATCATGCTGACGTCAGCAGGTCAATGGGCCACGGTCCAGGTCAAACCTGACGCGTGGGTCCCGTATGTCAGTGTAATACGGCAAGAACAGAGGCTGACCAGTGGGTCCGGGTCAACGGACGCGTCAGCATAGTCAAAGCTGACGCGTGGGTCCATCGTGTTTAGATTAATCTTAATCTATTTTTGTTAGCTGGTTAATTAGGCAGTGGGGCCCGGCTGTCATTGACTCAGGTGGTAGTTAGTGGGGTGATTAGCTCCTAACAGCCGGGTTAGGTCGGCGGTTAGTCGCTGGCGACGTCCAGAGTTGGCGGCGTTGCTCGGGTTTTGCCCTCCGGCGACCAAATCGGCGGCGGAGGGGCTCTACGTGCAGCTGCGACTCGTCCACGTCCAACGGTGCCATTATCTCGAGCCGGGGTGAACTAGAACGACGGCGGGGAGCACATCCGCGGCGGCGCCCGCACGGGGTTGGCCGACGCAGCGTTGTGGTGTGCGGGAAGAAGAGTTGGTGGGAGTTATCGGCTCCTGGGAGCGTGATGAGCATGACGACGGCCTCGGACGCGAGCTACAGCAGATGTGGCCGCGACGGCACCATGGCCGGCGGCGAGGAGCGCTCGGCATGGTGGGACGGCAGCTAGAGGACAGGAACGAAGGGGGCGAGCAAGGGGAAATAATCAGGAGCTCACAGGGATGCGACAGGGCAGGTCAGCGGCCTCGAGGATGCTCTGGACGAGGCGAATCAACGCCGGCGATCTCCGGCCAGAGGCGGCGGGGAAGAGCTCGATGGCGACGCTTCCGGGCGTCGGGGCTTGCTTCCTTCGTCGAGGGGACGTAGGAGACGATGGCGGTGCTGCTGGACATCCTAGCTAGGCGAGGGGGGCTCGGTGGCCACGGCAACAGCGAGCGGCGTCGACGAGCTCCGCTCGGGCAGAGAGGAAGAGGGAGTAGAGGAGGGGGAAGAGGTCGGGAGAGAGCAGCGAGTGAGGGAGAGGAGAGAGGGGTCTCTGGGCGTCTCCGTGGCACCCTCAGAAGAGCTGGGCGTCGCGGTGGAAACAGGAGCTGGCGCGCGCGCGGCGACCACGCGCCCCTGCTCCTACTGGCAGGAGGAGGAAGGCGACAGGAGCCGGGGAGGTGGGCTAGCCTAGCCACTTGGGCTGCAGGTAAGGCCCAGGTAAGGTTCTCTCTCTCTCTTTTATTTCTGTCTTTAGTTCTGTCTTCTATTTTCTTTCTCTATTTTGGATTAGTAAAAATACTAATTCATTCTGTAAAATCCTGAAAATAATTGTGTGCACTTTTGAAAATATTTCCAACAGCCCTCAACTAGTTTCAGAATTATTAGAGCATTTAAAATATTTATAGGATTTAAATGCCCCAATTCAAATACAATATGAGTTAATTCAAAAATCCAAAAATGACCTAGAAATATTGGCATCATTTTTGGCAGAGGTTTTCACCTTTATAAAAAATTATGAACATTTTCAAAGGCATTTTGGGTTAATTGAAAATATTGTTTATTTGAACCTAGTTGAATGCAATTGGTGCTAGGGTTTCAACATCCCCATTTCAAGTTTCTTTGAAAATTAAACATGATGACATGAGGAACAAGCAAAGTCAAACAAGGGCTGATCTGGGGCTGTGACAGGAACCTCTCCTCCCCATCATCTCCATTCCAAAACCACCGTCTCGCCTCTCCCTCTTCTCCATTTCAAAACCACCCCTCTCCTCTCCATCATCTCCATCCCAAAACCACCGTCTCGCCTCTCCCTCTTCTCTATTGCAAGACCACCGTCTCTCCTCCCATCTTCCAAAGCTAGCACCGGACCACTCAGAAGGACATGTATGGAGGGGATGCAGCAGCGAATCAGGCAGATCGTCGGCGGCGTCTAGGAAAAGTTAGCCAGGTTGAAGGAGATCCTTACTTGGTTTGACAATGAGTGGGATATTTCGAGGACGGTGAGGGCCATGTGGCAATGTATGCGAAAGAGCGAGACGATGGCGATGAGGGTAGCGATGTACTCCTCGGTGCCAGTCACGCCACAGTCCTTCGAGTTCATCGAGTATCTCCTCTGAGCGATGGAGCAGACAGATTCGCCCGAGGCGAAAGTCAGGCGGAGGTGGTGGGCGTATAGGTCGAAGGTCGAGCACCCAGAGGATAACGAATCGATCGAGTACGGTGTGCCATTCGTGAGGGTGCAGAGCCAGCCGGAGCCACATGAGTATTTGTTCTCCCACCACAAGAGGAGGCCGGATGGCGCGACGTCACTTCCCCGCTGTTCTCCATGGTTCCCTCGACGCTCGCCTCGTTTCAACGGCGTCGGTAGGGTTTAAGGTAAGCTTCGCACTAACCTAATCTTCCATCTACTCATGCTTACAATCAGTGTGACAACCTATAAAAGTCATGCTTACAATCAGTCTCCGAGTACTACGACAATCACCCTAAAATAGCTCTGGACCTTTGGGTCAAAGTTGTGACACTGTGTACAAATAAAGAAAAATAGATTGGTGCCTCTTTCAGAAAAGAGTACACCCCTAGAAAACTGCCAGTATAAGCTACTAGTATTTTTTTAAGTCTAAGCTACTAGTATTTGGTTAGAGGATTTGCTGCCGAGAAAGATCCATCCACAGTGAGCGCCACACATCCCACTGATGGTGGTGGATGCCAATGCTTAGATGGAGCAGGGTTGGTGTCGGTAATTTTTACTTGGCACCTCGCACTCTGCATATATGCCGGTTCCATCCGTACATTTGTGCAGTTCCACCAAAATGCAGCTGAATAACCCTGTTTGCACAGATAATGAAAAGGCATGTTTACATTATAGTGGCACTAGTTGATGAAACATACACTAATAAACAGAAGAAAATATTACATCATACTGGAAATCGACCCAAGTCTCCCTGATACACCTTCTGCCAGTGATGAACATTAGTGTACAGCGGTAGTACAAGGAGGGGCCTTGAGACATACAAATCTCTATTTTTGTGCAGATCAACTAAAATTAAGCACCCCAGTTTGCAGAAACGTTTAAACATTAACAATGGGACTAGTTGATGAAACATACATTAACAAAGAGAAGCACTTTCTTTATCTACGTTGGAAATGAAATGATAGAGAGGACACTCGCTCTATTTTAACTGTATTATTACTTCATTTTATCAGTGACACTAGGGTCGAGTAGGTGGCAAACGAGGTGTACCGTGTGTCGCAAGGATGAAGGCCGGGGGTGCTTAGACTGGGATGCTGAAGCTGGCTCTTTCAGTCCCTATCTTCCCCCTGATGTTTCTGTGGTAGCATTTGGGTTGTAATCCAAACTTGGTCGAGCTGGTGCTGCGTCCCCCTACCTGCCTAGCTTATGTGGCGAACTTGTCTCCTGCTAGTACTCAGTCCGTTCTAGTAGTAGTTGCATAACTGCCCGTTTACACTAAGATGTTGTTGGATAATGGTTCTCTATGGTTGGGTTTCTTTAAAAAATCGGAGGGAACCCCCCTCTTTTGATATATATAAAAAAACAGTGGCACTAGCGGTATCAAAACATTGCCTCAAATTAATAGTGCCACTAGATTAAGGTGCAAAATAATAACATTACTACTTTATCATGGCAGTGCCAAAACAGTAGCACAAGAGGAGGATCAACATGCAGGATCTTTGGCAAACTGTCAGACCAAAAAGGAACATACCTTGTGATGGGAACCATATCTGTAGTCAACGCCAACGTAGAAGGGATGACACCAGTCACCACCATGGATGATTCAATTCATGGGACCTTTTGGTGCAATTCACCTAAAACAAAGCAATGTCCCATGAGCTAGCAGCTTCTTCTTATTCTTCTTTTTTTCAGAAAAGGGCTCCAGCCCCGGTTCCATTTCCATCAGAAAACGAAACCCACAGAGCTTCTTCTTCATTAGTTTCAATAAAACTGAGCAACATCAAGGTTGGTCGTGAAGCTCCTGGAGAGTAGGCGGACCAGGACAGTTGCATCTATAAGGAAAAGAAGCAACTTATCTTAATGGGAAATTTAGCAGGACATGAAAAAAGTGCCATTGATTCATATTACTGGAGGCATTACATTGAAAACAACATTGGTTTAACGTGTCCTTACTTTTAACAGTGCGACTGCTACATTTTACCAGTGGCATTACATAAGAGCGGCTCGGGCAACAAACATCAGAAGAGGATATCTGGGTTGGTCCCATTTTTGTTCGATATATGGCCACCTTATACTGTGTGAGGCTAGCAAATCTAGTGCTGGACTTACTCTGTTGACTTGTCCCCCAGTCCCCACTTTCTTTCCTTTTTCAACCAATAGATCGGGTTTATATTGAGTTTGTACTGCGTTCCCTTTATTTCCCTATTAGACCTAGAGACCAGTTGGATAGCCAGTCTCTGCTACTTTTTGCCCCCATTATTTCCTCTTTCGACCAAGTCCTAGATTCGGGTAACAAATCTTCCCCACCCCCACCCCCTTTCTTCTTTGTTTGAACCAAGTACTACTAGATTCGAGTGCATGAACTAGTTTTACCTCTTAACAGTAAAAAATTAGGTGGTTTTCGAATAGCCGATCGATCCTATCTACACGAGGGGGCCTGAGAAATAGTAAAAGATACAAATGCAGCGACGTCAGGAGCTCGGGAAGTAGAGCAAGGCCGATTTTGAAGGAAGTTATACCCGAGGGTCGCCGGGATGTCTCTAGGTGGGCGGCGGGAGGCCGGATCTGCCCACACTACGGCAACGAGGAAGAAGGGGTGGGAGGCCCTCCCTCGCCAGCGATGCTTGGGAGAGAACAGCAAGGCACGCTGATCGGGACGCGCCAGCAGTGGGTAAGAGCCGTCGCCGAGGACGACCGCGTGAACATTGCACCTTCTCACCTTCCCCAACGGAGAGGATCCGGCTGGATCTGTGACCAGCGGTGAGTAGAGAGAGAGAGTGTGGCCACCACTGTCGTGTTTAGATCTGGAGAGGACGAGACAGTGTGAAGAGAGCAACACTAGCAAGCAAGCGCGGAGGCTCCTGCCTATATAGTGGAGTACTAGTTTTCTTTTGTCTACCGGCCGGAGCCGGCTTGACCTCGGCAATGACTGTCGAGAAGGCTTCATGCACGTGCCCCAGAGGTGTAGTTGTCGTCATTTTTATCTGAAGCACCGGATTATAACATATAACACGAAAAAATGCCACATGACAAGAAATCATAACCTCACTGCCCAAAGGAGATAAGATGAATCCCGACGCACAATCTAGACAAGGATCAAAGCTCAAATTCAAGATAAACTTGTAGAAAAGGGGTCCGTCGATAGATGTCCTAATTAACATAGCCGGCTTGACCTAGATGGCAGCCGAGTAGTCTTCGTGCATGTGCCCCCAATGACTAGCCCAACTCAGTTGTCGCTGTTTAACCCTCGTCGTGATCCGAAGCACATGACACCTAATTTTGCGAGATGACAAGAAACCTTTTTTTAGATTTCTCACTAGAACTACAGCCCTGTACAACACAGCCTGCACGATATGTAGGCGATAGCCAATCCAGACATGTCTGCTGGAGTCTGGTCACATGCATGGACGAACTGATCTTCCGTGTCTTGCAGGGATCGTCCAGGTACCAACGTATGTACTCCTACAACACTTCTCTAGTAGTACTATCGCTCGTCTCTCTCTTCTATTAACTCACCTGACTTGCAGGGCCGGGGAGTGTGCCTATGGTCGGTTCTCAATTGTGGTCCCACATGTGTGTGCAAATACAATATGACGCGCGTTCCATTCGGAGAGCGGCATGCCAGACCGACCGACCGTCTGGGGTGCGACGTGAACGCGACGGGCGTCTTGTATACTCCGTACATGTGTACCGCCGTTTTCTTGAGGCCTTGCTCCATGCCGCAATCCATGGATACAAAATTAGTATACTATACTATTTAAAAGTCAAGGGCGGGGCTTTTCCCGCGCGGTAGGCGGGGCAGTTCCGCCTAGTCGGTTCGACAAAGACACTGTGTGATTTGACAGCGAGTTACTTCTGGACAGGTGGGGCCCGATGATTTGACTTGCCATTATCATTTTAACTGCGGTGCTACGACCGGCGTGAGTCTCCCGATTCCTGACCACCTCCATACAGGTGCCTCTCCCGATGCTCCACCATGTAGAGGCTGGCTCTTGCTTGAGAGCCCACTCCTCCACTTTTTCCTTGCCTCTTTCCCCACATATGCAAAAATGCCATGTAAAGTGGGCTTATAGCCCACTATTGTACTTGATCCTATAGGTGCTAAGCCTGCCACATAGTCATAAAGTCTGATGTGGCTAGTTCATTAAGAAGAGAGAGACTAGTTTGGTGACCCCAGGAAGAAACGGTGATAAGCGCGTGTACCTAGATGAAGCAAACTTAGCAACAAAAAACTAAGCACCAATAAAACCTCATCTAAGCACCATTTCATTGGAAGAGGTCACTCCTTGGCAAATGCAATAAATACTACGAAGAAAGAGATAGAGAGAAGTAAACAAAAATACTCTTCTAGCCAACCTTATAGCTAACCTTGTTGTATGATTGACTAAGTGATGACTATGTATGACATGCCAACATCAGATAGCCTAACGCACTGTGTTAAATCTCCAAGGGCGCGACCGCGCGAGCGAGGCGACGGTCGTGGTAGGCGCGACCATGATACGGGTTGCTGGCAGCCCTTGGATCTGAGATCGAACGGTCGCATGCTAAGTTGCTGAAAATTTGCAGAATAACCCTCCAGGATAGGATATTCACCCATAGGTCTAGAATCACGCCATGCAACCGTTCGATCTCAGATCCATGGGCTCTCGGAAGCCCGTATCATGGGAGAATGGAAAGCTTCATATCACCTGTAATTTTCCCGACGCTTGACATGACTTCGAAAGCCATTTAATTGGGCCTCGAGTAGACATGACATCTAATTGGGCCCCCATAGTACTGTGCATGAATCCATTTATCCACCAGGCAAGCCACTACCCTGCCATTCGCACGCGCCCCCCACTTGACATGTTTACAATCGATAAACCGCTCCTAGTCGTCCCATCCTTTCACATTACGGCAGTTCCACTAATCCTAACCCTCCTCCCAAATCCTTGGCGTCCCAAATCTCCATGATCGGTGGTGAGTACAAGGTTAGAACCATCACCGGCGATGAGTTCGACGTCATCTACACCCGTTCTTCAACAACGGTGAAAGAATGCCTTGCTCGCTTCAAACGCATGTTCAAAAACTCAAATGATGAGTGGGTCGCTGGGCTAGATGTTGAGTACACCACAGTCCTGGGAAGCGAGAAGAAACTAAAGGAGGCAGAGAAGAAGAAGCCCGCCGTGATCCAAGTTTGCGTGCATGACTTATGCTTGGTCAACCACATACGCCATGCCGACGTTGAGTGCGAGGAATTTAAGAAGTTCCTCAAGGGCGGCCGAGTCAAATTCGTTACTATAGACTTTAGGAACGACAAGGAAATCCTGGGTCGGATAGGCCTCGTTGTAGGCCAGCCCTTCATCTCCAGAAGGCAAGCCTGGTGTCCTCCTCTCAGCCTTCAATGCTGACCCTGACAGCAGCCATGGTTCATCATTCGTTCGGTGAACTAGAGAAACCTCCGTACACGTTTCATCGTCATGCATGGCAGTGGAATGTACTAGATATAGACCACATCCACTATGCTGCAATGGATGGCTACCTTTGTTTACATATCTACAAGGGTTGGATGAAGAGCAAGAGCCAACTGGGCGGTTCAAGCAAAGAAGTATCGCCCAAGAGGAAGAGGGACACGGACGAAGTAGAAGACGTGGACGAGGACTTCGAGTAAGGTGGCAGTGTCGTTGCTCATGGTGGTTCTAATGCAGTGTCTACCAGATTAGTTGCTTAGTTTAATTTCTGCTGTGCTTAGTTTTATTTGAGGGGTGTGTTGTGCTGAGCCCCCAGCAGAACTATGTTATGTTTCTTCTCGTTATATTTCGTACATTTCATGTTTTAGTTGGTATAGTACTACCACTCGTTTCTTGACATTATATACGTACAATATATATGGCCAACATCATATAGCCAGCAGTTTAGTTGTCAAAGAATTTCAGGGAGCTTAGTTTTGTCAAAGAATTCCAGGGTGCTTAGTTTTATTTGAGGGGTGTGTTGTGCTGGACACCATTAACTTATCATTGTGAGAATCAACTTATTTTTGTCATGTAACATGGTCAACGGGTTTGACGTGAAAATAACAATGTCTAATGGCATTTCTGAGCAAACATCTAACTTAACGATGGCATTTTTTAGATATCTAATTGCATTTTTGAGCACGCATCTCACAGATCGATAGCATTTTTTGAGTAGTTGCAACTTCTAATGCCAAAACTAAGTAGTGATACACAACTAGTGGCATAAATAATAAGAACCCAAGAATTAAATAGGTATGCTAATTTCTTTATTTCTTTATACCTTTGTGTGCGAAACAATATACGCTGCCTCCCCCCAGATTTTCTCTAAAGAGGCAACATAGAACTATAGGAGTGCCCTGTTAAATTTTGGAATTATTCCCGGTTCGTTTGGCCTTTTTTATACATTAATTGAGTTTCTGGTCATTTAATGTGCATAATTCAAATTTGAACTACAAGCACATGCTCCCGTGCACCAAAGTTGACTGAAAAATCACATGTGTGTCCTCGGGTGAATTTCTAGGTCCCATGCAAGAAATGGTAATGAAATTCAAACATCTGGGCATCGTGGTTCAGCCGAGAACATTGAGAAGCTTGGTTTTAAAATTCTTGTAAATCCAAAACACGCCTGAAAATCATGAAACTTGGCATGGTGTCATGTCATGGTACTACCATGCTGTGGTAAAAAAATTGCAGAATAGGAACAAGTATTGGTATAAGATTTTTGCAAACCGGAGCTTCTCTCAAGAAGGCTCGTGGTTCTGAGAGGGAACGTGTCATCTTTGTGTGCATAATTCAAATTTTAAATACAAGCACATGCTCCAGTGCACCAAAGCTGGTTGAAAAATCACATGTGTGTCCTTGGGTAAATTTCTAGGTCCCATGCGAGAAATGGGAATGAAATTAAAACATCTGGGCGTCATGGCTCGGCTGGAACTTGGTTTTTCAATTCCTGTAAATCCGAAACACGCATGAAAATCATGAAACTTGGCTTGGTGTCATGACATGGCACCAACATGTTGTACATGCTGTAGTAATTTTGCTGTCCGATTTGCGAAGGCGCACACATTAACAATCAACAAAGTCATTTTGGAACAAGTGCTGTCACGTTACAATCGGAAACACAAGTATTATCGAAACCGTGGGTGTTCTATTTACCATTTACGTGCCGCCACGCATCCCCTTTTTATTAGCTAGGAGGCGCCGTGCAGGGTAGCTATTTGGGTACGGGAGGCGTGCGATCAAACCCCTGCGCATGCTTATTGGGAGGAGAGCCCTTTGACTTCCATCTGCCGTCCACCTCTCTCCCAAGGTCTTCATTAATGGCGCCCGAGCCTCTGTTTCATGGCATGTCAATGTCTCACTCGAATGAGATTTAAGGGAGAAAAAAGAAAATCTGAAAAGAAAATTTTGCACGGATCTTGATGTAAGATCCGACGGACCTATATAGCATCTACTGCGACTTATAGCGAGACTCACGAATATATATAAGGACGACAAGAGTGGATACTAATTTCCTTACATAATTAGAAAGATAATTAAAAAAGCCACATGCAGCTACGCCCGAAATACACAAGGGAAAAAGAAGAAGGAAGACGCATACAATGATCTAGCTCGCTGATCTCTACTTTCTTTATGTGCTGCAGGTCGCGGAGACTAGTTCTCGCGGCGGGTGATGATCTCTTTCATCAGTTTCATGTCCTTAATACGCTACTTGGTAGCATCCACGAATTCCTCCACCAGCCTGTTGCACTCGATGCGGAGCATGGCATTCTCGTCCATAAGTTTCATGATGATGACGCCCGTCCTCTGCAACAAGGCAGCGGTCTCCTCCGCCTGCTTCGCCCTTCCGGTGATCTTCGCCCTCAGCATGTCGCGCTCGCCTCGGAGCTTCGCATTTCCCTCCCCTAGTTCTCGGATGACGCCGGTAGCCTCGTCCTGCAACCTCGCCTAGCCGGAGATCTGATCCATCTGGCTATGGACCATCGCACGCATCTGCCTCTAAGAGTCCTCGCCTGCCCGCGAGAAATTTGCACAGGCCGCCGCAGCGCGGCGGGACCTCTGTGCTGCTTCGACGGCGCGGTGGGACATCTCTGATGCTTCCGCGGCATGGCCGGACCAGTCTGCTACATCGACGGCGCGGCAGGACCTCCGTGCTGCTTCGGCGACGCGGCGGGATCTCTGTGCTGCTACTGCTGCACGACTGGACATGTCGTCTGCTTTCGCGGTGAGGCGGGACATCTCTCATGCTTCCTCTTCCATGCTCACCTCTACCTGGTGGAAATCTCACGACCCAGAACTCACGCTGGCCATGGCTTGATGGACTTGATTGTTTTTTGTGCATGAGGAGTTGAGGAGGAATGCGCAGTCATCTTAGCATAGTAGTATTTATAACCGAGTACTACTAGTATGCTCCTAAGTGGGAAACCGTTTAGGTTGTGATCAGTGTGAACAGGTTTGCAATTAAATATAGCGGGGTAGTAGTAGTCATTTGGAATGTGACGAGACGCGCTCAAAATTTATTGACGGTTCTAGTTTCGAAGTGAGGCACTATTCCCGGATGGCGTAATGTCGGCACGTTTTCTCGGCCGTGGTGTAGCATATGCCATTTTACTAGTTCTTTTTCTACTGCTGTGTACATGCAAAAACTCGCACCATCGGATACATATCTTACGCTTGGCGTTCAACAGGAATAGCCTCGTGGCAAGCTATAGACTAGTCTTTTTTTCAGACGCATTACACCTATCTCTCGGGACTTCTCGCACGCACCATCATTGCTACCTAGGTCGATGCCACCCACATACACTTGTACTCTGAGATGAGGTGCACGCACGCACTCGTCCTCTCTCACACACGCATCTGTAGCTACGAATTGTAGTGTTCTCAACCATCTGATTGGCTCTATCATAGGTTTCACGTTGCTCCTTGGCCTTGAGATTGAGAAGTTTAAAACACGGAGGCTAAGATGGAGGCGCGAGGTTTTGGTTAATGTGCGGGCCGCACACGGCACCAACATGACACGAGCTTCGTCTGCCCGGTGCGCATGCAGTCGGGTGAGTTGTCCAAGTATAGACACAACCAGGCCCTCCTTGGTATCCGCGCCTCGACTTTTGCTGGTCATAGTGGAGAGTAGCATAGACTAGTTACTAGTCTATGTTACTAGTACCTTCATAGTGGGTAGTGTCATATAGTATATGCATAAGTTGGCGAGGAGCGCCCTCTATATGTACCACCTTTTTTCTTTAATTACATCTTGCTAGTTTTGCTCCATGGCGCAATCCATCGATACTACTATTGTACAAATGTATACATTTTTTAAAAGGCTAGAGGGCGGGGCAGTCTAGCTTGGTCCTTTTCACGAGAGGCGAGGGCATTTGTGATTTGACGGCTCGTTACTGCTGGAAGGCGGGGCCTTGTGATTTGACTGCTCGTATAAATCTGCCGACGACCTGATGAGGAGCAAAGAACCGTGCGGTATACTCAAGTTTTCCACTGGAGTACGACGAAGGAGCACGAAACACGGCAGCCCAGTGTCATATCCTCTACTCTCTACTCTTATTATATATTACTAGCAAGAGGCATTGTTCTATTGGCGATATAGAATGATCTAATTTGCTAGTCATCTCAATTTTAGCATTGTTCTATTCATGCCTCGCAGAGAAGGTGACACGTGCGGCGAAACACCCGAAGCAAAATAAGAAACACACGAGCAAAAGAAGAAGGAGGATTATCACCCCCAAAAAAGAAGGAAGACGCACACACAAGTCTGGGGCGCTGCTCTCACTACATGAAGGGTTGCTGGCCGCGGAGTCGTAACTGCTTCTTCATCGCCTCCACGACCTCTATCTCCTTGCGTGTCTCCTCCGCCATCTTCATCATTGTGTCCATGATGCGGGATTTCTCGACGCTAGCCTTCATCATCTGTTCCACGACCGCATTACGTACCTTCACAGCAGCCGGGTGCTCGATGCGGAGCTTCGCCAACTCCTCCTGATGTTCCATGATGAGGGCCTGCAACATCTTCATTGAGGAACTACTATTCTCATGCAGCTTCTTCTGGCCGGCGTTCTCCTCCTTCAGCAGGTCGAGCTCGTGGCAGAGCTTCGCCCTGTCCTCCTGAAGTTGCAGGATTTCGCCGGTCACCTTCTTCTCCGAGGCAATGCTCTTCTTTAGCAGCATCACGAAGCCGGCGGTCAACTCCCCTGCTCATTGAGCTCAACGGGCATGTCATCGCGGCTCTCCTTCAGCAGCTCCACCAAGCCATGGATGAACTCCTTCTGCTTATTGAGGTGCTTATTGAGCTGATCGGGCATGCCGTCGAGGGATAACAAATCCAGCGCTGCCAGCTCGGCATGTTCGCCTCCGCGTCTAGGGCGCTCCTGGGAGCCATCGCCTGCCCGTGAGAGATCTTTTGAGGTCTCTGCGTGGCGGCGAGCCTTTTTTCCGCAGCCTTGGTTGCCCCTCCCTCGTTACGAGTAGTTCTCGACCTAGAGCTCTGCACACCGGCCATGGCAAGGACGGACGAAGAAGGAGGACTTATGAGGAGGAAGGTAGAGTAATTTTCGGTTACGTAGTTCCCCTTTTTATAATCTAAGTACTTGCACTGGTACTAAAACCTGCATAGTGGGAACACGTTCAGGTTTGGTACGTACTTGTAGGTGTGAGCAGGCCTGCACTTAATTGTAGCACTAGTACTTTCGAATGTGATGGGAACAAGGTAAAGATTAATTGATGGGTTTTGGTTTCGAGGCCCGAAACAGCCCCGGATGAGTTTAGTGGAACATAAATTTCAAATAGACTACACTGCTCAGATGCGTAAATATTATGTTACTGTCAAAAATTGGCACAAAATACGAAGGAGACCAATGGAAGTACTACTAGCAACCAATGATTTAACTACTCGCATTCGCGCAGTGGAGTAGTAATGTCTTTCTTCCGCCCTCACGTCCACTCAATTTGCATGCGCTGTATTAATTGACCATCAATGAAGTGAAGGACTTTACACGCGTCAAATTATCACATGGGGTGGATCTTGGTACAAAATTGTGTCCGCCCCGCGTGTGCGTGCGTGGCGTGCGTGCACATCTTCGCTTCGTGCATGTACCGCCAGTGCGGCTCAGGGAGGACGAGTACATTCTTCTGGAACCAGCAGCACGTCACTGTGATCAATCCAGACAAGCATGTCGCGACAACGCCTCCACATGTGCCACGTGGCTTCATGAACTGTAAGAGAGACACTGTGTAGTGTGCCATTGTGTTTTGCTCATACTCGAAGTACTAGTAAGTTACACGTGCATTGCACGCGTCAGATTTTGCAACCAAATTATGAATAAATACCACACTGTAGCATGTAAGCTCTGAGTCATATATGCCTGATGTAGACCTTTGTTTAATTCTTATAGTTCATCTCATTCAAAATCAATTAGTTTTTATAAAAAACCTAGGGCCTCTTTGATTCGTAGGATTTCCAAAACACGGGAATAGGAAGAACATGGGATTAGAGTGGAATGTCAGCTTGAATCCTACAAGATGGTATGAGTGTTTGATTGTGCATAGCGAAAACGCAGAATTCTTTCAAAGAGGTTTGAGTGGATGGGATGTTTCCTATGAAATCTAGTGCAAATTAATCATATGGAAAAATTCCTATGCTTTACAATCCTACGAACCAAACAACCAAGATAGGAAAAATTCCTAAGGATTAGAATCCTCCAAAACTCCTTCGAGAATCCTTTGAATCAAAGAAGCCCTTAATCTATTTTATGATTCATGGAATTGTGCGTTGTAAAGCATAAAGTAAAAACAAATAATGGCAATTCAACTAGAAAAAAAGTTTGGGCAGTTATGATATGGAAGATTCTAGAACAAAGGAGAACCACTGTTGTTTTGAGATTTGTGCATTATGCTTAAGTTCAACCATGGAGTCTGCTAGATTGTACATGTGGCAAAATCCGGTGGGGGGCTAGAAGATGGTGCGAGGGGCCGAGTGGAGGGAGACTATGAAGGAGTGCACAACTGCGAGATCGATATTTAGAGAGAGGGGGTGAGAATGTGCGCTGTTGCGCGCAGTGGCGGGGCCATGAAAAATGTCCCATGAGCTAGGGGGCCAAGCATTGCTAATCCTTTACGAGGAGGGCCAATTCATCAACTTAAACCATTTTTACCAGCAATTGTCTAATGATCACATTCATATTAGCCTTGATATATAGTGATGTTAGGGGGACAGGGCCCTTGCTGCCCCTGTCTTCGCCATTGTGCGCGCGTCTAAGAGATGAAGCGGAAGGCATGGATGATGAGAGTGGGGCGTTGGATATATAATTAATGTGGGTGTATTAGCTATAGATGTAATCCTATATAGAGAGGTATAGATTGATCAATGTGGACGTGGGAAAGAGGGTGAGACCTCACTAGATATATAGATTGGTCGGTTTATGTGGAAATCTATGAAAGACCTAGCTATATACACACACACATAGAACATCGATCATTGCGCATGCACGTGAGAGATAAAGAATGCCCGATATGATGGAGAGGGGGATGTGTGTGTGTGTGTACCTTCATGGGAGACCGACCTAAAGAAAAAGATTGCATGTGTGTGATGGATAATGCCGACTGGTAGTGTGTGTGCATGCATGCACGAGAGAAAGTTAGTGGTACAATTATAAAGACAAGACCAATGTGTGGGTGTAAAAGACTAGGTGAGGTCATAATCAATGTAAAGTTGAATTCAAATATTTGAATAAGAGATCATGATGTTTGAAACCCATGCATGCATGAATATAACGGATATCTGCGCAGTGTGGTTTGGAAATGAGCATGTTGCAATGTATACACATTGAACAAGGTCAGACTGGTTTGAATTTGAGATACCGATGGCAGACATCGTTTGGCCACATTGCATCTGTGCATGGACACACTATTCTAATTGGAGATGATGGTGACTTTCGCATCACATATCTATATCTATACCCATATATATATATATATATATTATATTATATATTTTTTATGTAGTGTGTGGATAACTTTAACTTTGAAAGATGGTCGTTGGATGAGGCCAATCCGATGGTGTAGAGCTATCAAATTTGAGCACTACTGGCCGTTGGATATCATCTTGATTCGACCAGATTTTGCCACATGTACAATCTAGAAGACTCTATGGTTGCACTTAAGCATAATGCACAAACCTCAAAACACAAGCACTTCTTCTTTGTTCTAGAATCTTCCGTATCAGAATTGCCCAAATGTTTTTCTCCATGATTTGTTTTTTACTTTATGCCTTACAACGCACAATTCCATGAATCTTAAAATAGATTAGCTTTCTTATAAAAACTTGATGATTTTGAATGAAATGAACTATAAGAATTAAACGAACATCTACAGCATGCATATATGACTCAAAGCTTACATGCTATAATGTGGTATTTATTCATAATTTGGTTGCCAAATCTCATGCGTGCAATGCACGTGTACCTTAGTCTAAATGGTGTCTGTGTGTGTGTTGTGCATGTTAAACACATTGTACGCAGTATATCATACTAGTCTAAATTGTCTTTTTTTCTTTTGGGTACACGTTAAGCTTGTTCTCCCGAAATTTCAAGCCGCGCCTTGTTATGCCGAAATTTCAAGCTAGCGTCTCTGTCTATCGTGCTGCGAAACTCCCGCCTCTTCAACCCGCGCCTTGTTAGCCCGAAATATTTAAGATATATCTTTGTCTCGTTGTGCTCCGACAACTCCCTCCATCTCAACCCGCGCCTTGCTATTCCAAAATTACAACGCGCGCAAAAACTCCCACCTCCTGTGAAATCCCGACACGCGAAATGCCCATGATACCCCTGAACCAAAAGAACTGCCTCAAATCGGTGGGGGTACTTTCGTAACTTACCCCAAATTTCGGACAAGCGCGTCCCTAAGCCATGGTGCCCCATTCCCATCCCATACGCCCCACCCATTCGTACACCAAGGCCGGGAAAATCCGTGAAGCCCCACACCCTCCTCCGTCCGCCACCCAGCCGGAGCCTCTTCCCCGACGACGTCGTCCACAGCAACACCTCGACGTCCCTCATCCACCGTACCGGATGAGGATCCGTCATCGATCTGGTCATCCCACCAGTTCAGCCACCCCGTCCTACACCTCCAAGGAGCTGCCCCGATGTTCCCCTCGCCTTTCGCGCCACCTCCATTCCCACACCGCCGTCTTCACCTGCACCACTGGAAGAGCATCAGCATCACTGTTTCCTCGGATGAAGCTGCGGCCTAATCAGCGCCACCAAAGAGGTTGTACACTAATCGCCGCATTTTCTTCTTGATTCGATCTCACGGTGCTGCCGGCGCTCGGTCCCGAGCCGACACGGCGCGGCTCCATCCACCACGGCGTCGACGGCCACTTCCTCCATGGCGTCGCTCCCTCGGCGGCGACGTCCCCATTAGTAGGAGCTGCTGGTACTTTAGCTCTCGCTCGCGCTGCTGCTCTGCTCTTACTCTCGGTCCCCTGCCTGGTCTGCTCTTGCTCTTGCTCTTGCTCTTGCTCGCGCTGCTGCTCTCGCTCTTGCTCTTGCTTGCGATGCTACTCTGATTTAGCTGTACTTCAGTCGACTGAATCGACTTTTGGTCAGTCGATTTTCAGGGGTTGGGGGGGTGGCTCGCCGGAGTTAAGGAAGAACCAGCCGCAGTGGGGAGGGGTCTCGCCGGAGAAGTACCCCACTATCTATCTTAGGGTTCAGGGTGGGGGCGGTGGTCGCCGGCGGTGGTGGGGCGGTGGCGTGGGGATCGCCGGAGAAAAAGCTCGGCACGGGGGGCCCAGAGGGATGGCCGGGGCGGCGGACCGGCGGCGGGGAGTGTTTTCGGGGCGGGCGGGGCGGCGCATCGCCGGCTGCGGGCGGCGGGGGGCGGCTGTTTGGCCGGTGGTGGCTGGCGGCTCAGGGGGGTGGAGGTTGAAGATGAACTGCAGGCCCTTGATTTCGTATCCAACGGCTGCAAAATCGACTAACCAGAGATGAAAAAGTCAGTCGACTGACGTGTAGCCTCACCTCTAGTGCGTTCAGTTTCGACAGCAAAATTTAGTTTCGACAGTTAAGTTCAGTTTTGACAGTTAAATTCAGTTTCGACAGTTAAGTTCAGAGATGAGCGACTGATGTATACATCTAGCACTTTGTTGTTATGTATTTTACGTCATCTATTGGAGATGCTATTAGAATTCCACTCAGGTTAACGTTGTCTCTCTTGTCCTGCATCAGCCTCAGCGTCGTACAACTCACCGGAGCTGCTCCAACAACGAAACCCTCCATCACAACGGAGTTGTACCTCGGGCTCCATCTCCAGACGCCTAAGATCTTCTTCCCCTCCTCTGACAGCCAAGTCAGCCGGAGCATCCTCACTAGCCAACCCAATCACGCTGAGATCGACATGGCTTCCCCAAAGAGGTTGTACACTTCTTGTGGTTTGACTTAATCTCACCATGCTTCTTTGCATCCTGTGATCTTCCAATTCTTGTGAACCAAACATCCAGATTGGCAGAAATCCTGTGTTTTAAAATCTCTGTTTTGCACGTGCATTCCTATCCTATTCCTGTCTATTTCCTATCCCTACATTGTTAGAATCCTCAAATTCAAACAAGCCCTTACACAATTACTTCTGTTACAGATATGTGTCAAAGAACACCTTGTGTGGTTTGTCCTGCTCTTGCGGTGCTGTGTTCCACCCAGCTCAGCTGCTCCAACGACGGAAGGGTTCACCATAGCAGGGATCCGCTCTCCAGACTGTCTTTCGCCGCCTCAGATATTCTTCCCCATCGCCGGCAGCCACGACAACTGCATTACCATCATCAACTGAGCAGATGACGTTGACGACTACACGGGTCCGCAAGAGAGGTCGCCCTCTTTCGTGTCTGCTTACATTATGCATCGCCTAATATGATGACATGCTACTTTATCGTCGTGTTCACCTATTAGACTCCGAGTCAGGTCCAAACTTATGCTGAAACTTGAGTTTTTAAATGGTTGTGGGGTACATATTGGGGCAGCAATCAGTACTATCTGTCTACTCTCTGGTTAATCTCGGGTGTCTACTATGAGTTTCATGTTGGGTGCAAACAAACATTAAAGGAGCCATTATCTGTAATTTTTAACTAAAGCTATTATCTGCCTGCTATCATTGGTTTTGGGTCTATCCACAGTTTTCTAACATCACTCTGGATTTGTGCATGCACTCCTTACATAATCTCACTATGTGTTATTCCTATGCATGTCAGTTATTGTACACAATGGAACTGAACATGTAGAGCAAAAGAGACGAGCCTTGCGTGGCAATAAAATTTCATGCAGACGTCGCTCCATGGTGGGCGCAAAGGCAGCCCCCCTCCACCCATTTCGGATCGTAATCAAGAGGAAGATAACTGTTCTGAGGGGGATTCAGAAGAAGAAGACCACTCCTATTTACCCCATGAGGTCTTCGCTCTAACTTGGCATGCTGATGTTGGTTATATCATGCATATGGTGCCTTGCATTGCTTACTTTATACATCAAATATGTCAACTGCTTAGTATAGACATGCTTTGTGTGAATGCCATTTGTTTAGTTTATTCATCGTTTATGTGAATTATGCAATGCCATCTTGTTTAGCTAGGCATCATATATGTGAATTTTGCAATGCCATCCTGCTTAGCCAGCCATCTTATATGTGAATTATATCAGGCCATCCTTTTTTTCGTTTCGTATTACATTTGTCAACAATATTAGTACATTCAACTACTCTTCGTGTGCATCAGCCATTTGACACGGTAATGGAAAATTCTGGAGTGAAAACAAGGTCTTCAGAGCAGACTATGCTATCTGATGAAGTGCATATCTCGCTGGTTACGGATAGCTCCTCAGAGTAGGATTCAGAGACAGATGACCAGTCCTATTC
>NC_057799.1:225485855-225509700 GCF_018294505.1 Triticum aestivum
TGTATGCTCTAATTAACTTGGCAGGGTTATGTTGCTCATATCGTGCGTATGGTGTCTTGCATTGCGATGCCATTTGATTAGCTTAAACATGCTTTGTGTGAATGCCACCTGTTTAATGTCTAATTACCATATATGTGAATTATGCATTGCCATCTTGTTGCAAGACATTATATATGTGAAATTATGCAATGCTATCTTGTTGCAAAGGCATTATATATGTGAATTATGCAATGCCATGTTGTTGAGCCAATCATCATGTATGTGAATTATATCATGCTATCATTTTTTTGTATTACGTCTTCCATTTGTCGACAATGTTTGTATATTCAACTACACTTCCTGTGCATCGGCCATTTGAAGCGGTGATGGAAGTATCTAGAGTGAAAACAAGGTATTCAGAGCAGACAATGCTACCTGCTGAAGCAGACATCTTGCTTGCTACACAGAGCTCCTCAGAGGAGGATTCAGAGACTGATGACCAGTCCTATTTCCCCCCTGAGGTCTATGCTCAAACTTGGCAGGGTTATATTACCCATGTCATGCATGTTGTCTTGCATTGCTTAGTTTTTACATCATATATGGATTGCCATCTTCTTACTTTCTTACTATATAAATCATATATTTGAATTATATCATGCCATCATGTTTACATACACAACATCTATCTGAATTATGGCATGGCAACCCATTTAATAAAGACATCATATAGTTATATCATCTCATCCTGTTTAGTGTTTACAGTCATCATATTTTGAATTATGTCATTCTATCCGGGAATTATATCATGCTATCATGTTTCCATAGGCGGCATGTATGTGAATTATGGCATGCCAACCTATTAATAAAAACATTATATAGTTATATCATGTCATCCTGTTTACATAGTCATCATATTTTAAACTATGTCTTTCCATATTTTTTTAGTTAGCCATCATAATGTGAAATTGTATCATGCTATCCTGTTTAGTTAGCCATCATATATGTGAAATTGTGTCATGCTATCCTGTTTGGTTAGACAACATAAATGTGAATTATTTCATGCCCTCTTTTATTCCCCACTATCCATTGCACCTGTCTATCATACAATGTCTATACATTCAATTACTTTTCTTGTTTATCAGCCATTTGAATTGGAGAGGGTGATGGCAGTATCTAAGGGAGTAACAACACGGTCTTCAGAAAAGATAGTGCTACCAGTTGATGCAGATAGAACCACGGTTGTACTTGCCCAATAACCAGCCCACCACACATAACCCAGACTCTCACAGATTGTACCCCTACCCAGTTGGGCAGAGAACCAGCTACACCCCTTCTAACCCCAACCCCAGCAGATAGTAACCCAGTTCCAGTTGACACAGCACCGTCTCCACCACAGAGCACCCAAACACGAGCAGTTAGTAAGGGAACTGCAGTGCCCAAAGCACGAGGACCACCACTCCGAATCCCAACTCAACGATTAAAGGAGAAGAAGAATTGTTATCAGGTCAGGTTCTGTAGCTATGGTTCCTACTCCTTTGCTCTTGCATCACTGTATTTACTCAGACCAACTATTTTCAAATTTGAAGGATAGAATTGAAACTCCAATGGCACAACAGGTATGTTTTAAACTTGTTTCTTTAACTGGTTTGCTGTTGTAACTTGCTCTATATTGATTTCAGTTTCAATTGAATAAACAGTTATGTTCTCATGTCATGCACAATACAAGTGTCTCTATAGTTTCCCACACTTATATTCTGTCTATTCTGCTTTGTCTTAAATAAATATTATTTGAACTGTGTCTCTATCTTGATTTGGCAACAAAAACTAGAATAATATAGACCATAAAGGGACCATGGTACATTGATATATGTTTGTTTCATGCTGTTATCCTGTGCACTTTACTACTGAACTGATTTACCAAAATGAGTTTCATATACAACATGGTAAACCTGTGATGTGTCTGCTTGTTTCTCTTTTAGAATGCGGACAAAATATTGGAGAACAGTACCCCGTTATGCAATGGTGAAGGAAATAATGGAGATAAGGTTCAAGATAGTGAGACATCCCTGTTGGTCTCCAAGAAAGCTGATAAATACTACCTTGACGATAGTGTGAGAACCCAGAAGTCCTGTCTTGATGTAGTGTTCGAGTTACTGGCCACTACTGTTGGCACAAGCTCTTCAAACTCGCTGCCTGAATCAGTTCGTCTTCTTGAGTCTCAGCTTCAAGTTGAAAGACATCGATCATATGTGTTGCGACCGGAAGCTGAAGGACTGAGGAAGTCCCTGCAGAATTCAGATGCGTACTTTCTGGTGCAACAGCAAGCGTTGGAGGATTTAAGCGCCAAACAAGAGAAAGTTAATAAGCTTGCTAAGCATCTTGCCAGCATTATGGGTCCAGGGATATTGTTTCTTGATATCTTCTGAATTGGTTTCAGTTCTGGACATGTTTTGCTGCGGCGTTTATTTGCACTGGTCGCCAACTTTGACAACCAGTGTATATGATATGTTGCTTTGTTCCCTATATTTGCACTAGTGGCGAACTTTGATGCCCAGTGGATGTAATATGTGTAATAGCCGTGATAGCCTAGCATAAGTTGCTTGCTTATTCATTTCCTTGTTGTCTCGTTTATTTCTTTGCTTGTAGTCAGTGCTGTTCTTTTTCCGCGGTTTGCTAGTGGCCGCAATAACCTTTTTTAAACTAGGCCACAATAACCATGGGCTACATATTTACTATAGTGACACGGGGCCTTCTACGAGCCGTAGAAACAATGGGCCTTCTACGGGGCGTAGAAACAATGGGCCTTCTACGGGCCGTATCATCAATGGGCCTTCTACGGGCCGTATTATCAATGGGCTTCTACGGGCCGTATGATCGATTAGCCAAACATGGGCCAATAACATACCGCTTTATGGCCATAAACGGGCTAGAGTTGGAATCGTCCGTTCATGGGCCGACCATAATGGGCCGTCGTTAATCGGCCGTATTTGATGACGCTATGAAAACGGCCCAACGTATTAACGGGCCACAAACAGGCCGACTGTAAGCATGGGCTGAATTTGGCCCACAAGCAGAAAATGACAGGAGCGGCCCGTAAGTAACCGAATGCTGGAAATGAGCCCAAGAATAAATGGGCCCTGAGAAGGCCGAAAGATAACATGGGCTGGAAACGGCCCAATGGAATAATGGGCCGTTAATGGGTATAAAGTGATACACTGTTCATTACGGGCCAGTTTCACCATGGGCCGTTAATGGGTATTAAGTGATACACTGTTCATTACGGGCCAGTTTTACCACCGGCCTATAATGGGCCGAGAGTAATAAGGGCCTCATATGAGCCGAAAGACCTCATGGGCCATACATGGGCCGGAAGTTAAAACGGGCTGGAATTATATTGGATGGCCCAGATGACGCTACTGGGCCTAATTCGGTTAGGCCTTAAACAGGCCCTCGGTTAGGAGGCTGTAAATGGGCTATATGCGAACAGGCCGTTAACAGGCTTGCCGTGGGCCGGCCCGCCACCTTTTGACCAAGTCAAACGGGCCAGCCTTTTCACAGGAATGGGCCTCTGTTGGGCCGTGCCACGTGTCGACGTATCATAAGCGCTTTGGGTCCAATGAGTGGATGACATCTGTCCCAACGGTGAGCCGACACGTGTTTCCTCCAGCCAATGATGATTTTACACGTGGAAAATCCCCATTGGTCGGGGCTGTTAACGGGTTATCGGATCTATTGCCTTGTCAAAACTTTGACTTGAGTATGGGCTATCGTCAAGTCAAATCGGAACCAACGATGTTCGTAATGTTGTCTTACTCGTGGTTGATCCCTCGAGCATACACCATTACATCTTTTGGTCAGACCAATGCTATCACCGTGTTCACATGATGGTGGAAGTGCAGTGATATGGAAATTCCGATGAGTTGTTGTTGAGCCCATCAGCAGCATTGTGTCTCCCCCATGATTCATGTTGAACATCAACCTAGTGTTGGAAACTTTGTAAGCAATGCCTTCGTGTTCTGTTCATGAAGCTTATGCTTGGATGAAAGAAGTGACTTTCTCCAAGTTCATGTGCATTAGGTGTAAGTTGCCGCCATGAACTTGAGAAAGGTTTGTTTTGTTTCCCTTGGGATCATCCCAAATCAGTCATGCATACGTGCGAAGTATTCTATGGTTTGGTATATTAATTACCTCCACTCCATATGTGTTCCTAGCACACCAAGCCACTGATTGATTTGCTCAAGGAGAAGAAGTTCCTTCTTAAGAATCATGAGTTATGCTAGGACTTCATTATCCTCGATGATGGTTCCTAACCTGAACTTGGTAGTGTTATATCATGAGACAACTACGTGGTCATCCTTGTCTGGGACAACGTGTTCACATGTGTGTAGCAGAACCCGCTCATGTTTTGGAGCTTGCTATCGTAGTTCATTTCCCGAGAATCTCGCAATGTTATCTCGTTGATTTGTGTTGCAACCTTTCTTTTCAGACATGCTGAGTCTGGATTATCCTGACACCAACCAGATCTGAATATCAGGCAGAAATGATGGTTGGAATGTTTCTGAAGAACTACAATATTGGTCTCTCTGTAATCTGGTAAGTGGATGTTGTGGCCAACACACCCAACCGGAAGACTTATTATTGCAGTATCTTGATTGAGAAAGATGGCCACCTCCCCATAAGGATCTCGTAGAATCTTTTCCAATAGTTGTTCCTTATGGATTTTTGTGTTCCCAAAGTCCGACCTTTTACTTGATGTTCTAGATACCAAACCATATCTATAAATGGGGTACGCTGGCACATCAAGGAGAACATTAGAAGCGGAGTGCTAAATGTCTCTCAGTTGATCATCTAGATTTCGTTTCCTTGGCCTCGCTAAGGTGAAACCTAAGAAAGTGATTTCTTCCTTTGTATCTGCATTGTCCATCACTACTCATCATGATAGTAAGATTTGATGCCAGGATCCTCGGCACGGATGTTGGTAAGACCTTTATGCCTATGGAAATGCTCAAGTTCTTGAGAGCATGCTCAGTCACTAGGTTATATCTTTGGTATCAACTGAAGTGTGCCTTCCAGTTGCCGAGTTGTCCTCTACTTGTAGTTTCCTTTCCAAACTGAGTATGCCATTCTTTCCAATTCCATCAAACGATTGTTTGCGAATTGCCTTAGGATTGTATAGAGAGTTTCAATGATCTTTGTATCAAAAGTAATTCTTTTTGCCACTTATGGGAATAATTCTATGAGTCACCTTTCCTAAGGTGCCCCGTTACGGAGTCATGGCAATCAATCTCCTCGCTACTTTGAAACCATGCGTCCTCCTATTCTAGCGTGGGATTGTTGCCTACCAAATTGAACTTTCGCCATCTATTTCTTCCATCCCTCTCGATGTGTATTTTGTGTCTCAGTTCGAGAGATGTTACTACATCTCATTCCGTGAGCTGATCACGATTTGCTTGATCTTCGTGAAGATCGAATCCTGTAGAGCCTCCCTCTCTTTCCCTTGTCATGTTGGGTGAAGATCTCGAAAGCAAAGATGTCAAGATCAATATGATGCAATGAATCAACATCTTCGAGAAGAGCAATTGGATCGACAAGATGGTGATAGCTTTGTGTCCCCCCTGTCTTCTTACCTCACGTCTTGAATCTCGGGACGAGATTCTTGTTTAGTGGGGGTGAGTTGTCACAGCCCTAGATTCATGTCTGTAAATAGTTGCATCAATGAGCATGCATCATGTTCAAATTCAAAGGAAATTTGAATTGGGGATGACCAAGCCCTGGCACTAAATCAATTCAACTAGGTTCAAGTTTAAATCTTTTCAATGAACCCAGAATGCCCTTTAGAAAAGTTCATGATTTTGATAAAGGTGAAAACCTCTGCCAAAAATGATGCACATATTTTTAGGCCATTCTAGTTATTTGAATTAACTCATATTGTATTTGATTTGGGGCATTTAAATACTATAAATATTTTAAATGCTCCAACAATTTTGGAATTAGTTGAGGGCCTCTGGAATAATTCATTTAGTGCCCATAACTATTTTTCAGAATTTTTAAAAGCGATTTGGTTTGAAAAACCAAATTAAAACAAATTCGCATAAATAGAAAACAGAAACAAATGAATAAAAGACAGAGAGAGAAGTTACCTGGCCACCTACCTGGCGCAGACCACCTGGCAGCCCGTCTGGCCGGCCAGCCCACCAGGGGCAGGCAAGTCTTCTTCCTCCCGCCAGTCGGATGCACAGCGCGTGCCCGACGCGTGCGCGGCCACCGCACGCCACCTCCTGCTTGCCGCTGAGTCCCTGGACGCGTGGATGAACACCCGGTGTCGTCCCGACCCGCCCGACCTCTCTCACTGTCCCCTGCTCTCTTCCCTGTCGTTCCCCACCTCACCGAACGGGCCCGCCGCCGCCGACGAGCACCACCGCGCCCAGATCCACTGCCTCGCCTCGCCGATGCGCTTAGAAGCTTCGCCTCGACCCCCTCTTCCTCCCCACCAAGCCACGCCCTGCCGGAAGCCCTGCAGCGTCGTCCCCGACCTCGTCTTCAACCTCTGGCCACCGGCGACCTCACCGGGGATTCGCAAGCTCCAGCCCGCCCCCGGCCTCGCCGTTGCCTCCACTGGAATCGCCGTGAGCCCTTGCCCCTTTCCCCTCTCTCCCCGTGCTCGTCCGCGCCTTCTAACCACCGTGGTCATCGGAGCCGATAGCTCCTCGCCGCCGGCAATGTCGCCACCGCGGCTACGGCCCTGCAAGCACGCGTCCAAGCTCACCATTGAACTCACTTCACCCCCACGAGCTTAACGCGCCCATCTGTGGCTCCTGCCATGCCCTGCATTGTCGGTTCCGTCAATGCCCGAACTCCGGCGACCGCAAAAGAGCTCGCCGCCGTCGGCTCCGGCCACCCCAGCACCTCCCACCGCCACCGTTCGACGCGCGCCACTCCGCTCGTCCGAACGCAACAAGCCGCACCTGAATTGGTGCCCTGTGGCTCGATTCCGACGCCCTCCACCGCATCTGGCCTCGCCGGCGTTGAGTTGCCGGTGGGTTTGACCCGGCTGGCCCGGGTTAACCCCGGTTTGACTTCCCCCCTGATCCACTGACGTGTGGGCCGCCCTGTTAATTATTAGTTAGGTCAGTTTAGCGCTAATTAACTTAGATTAGTGCTTAACCTAACACTAACTAACTCTGTTAAGTTAGTTATGACACTGACACGCGGGACCCACTGGTCAGGTTTGACCTGGACCGTCCCCGTTGACTGCTGACGTCACCCTTACACCTGCTGATGCAATAAAGCATTTACTGGATTTATTATTATATAGGAAATTCCAGAAAATGTTGCAAACTTCAAAAATTCATATAAATTAATCTGTAACTCCAAATGAAATAATTTACAGAAAAAAAATAATCAAAAAACATCCAATCTATCCATCTGTACTGGTTTCATGCATGTTAAAGCAACTTAACCCTGCTGTTTATATCAAAACATGATAAAGCACTATATAAATTCATAAGATGAGTTTGGGGTTGAATCTTTGGTTCAAAATGGCTCAAACCCATCTGGTTGTAGTTGCATTAGCTCAAACCACAACATATTGCCATGTCACATTCATGCATCATATTGTGCATTGCATTGATTGTGCTTTTTCTCTTTTGCCGGTGGTTGTTCCCTCTTGATAGACGTGTTCCGACGATGAGATCGATGACACCAATGAAGAACTATACTATCTTCAGAAGTGCCAGGCAAGCAAAGCCCCCTTGTTCATTCTGATACAATCCCTCTCTCTCTCTCTCCTGCTCTCTTTTACTGCATTAGGACAACAATGATTCAACTGTTATTTGCTACGGTAGTTGAACCCCTTATCCTCTGCATGACCTGTCATTGCCACAGTAAATAGATGAAACACACTAGCATGAGTAGGAGTTGTTTGAGCCCTGATGTGCCTACTCATTCATGCTTGTTTGTCGTGCCTGCTATTGCTTAGAGTTGTGTCAGGTCTGATTCATCGGGAATAAATCGGAAGTGTGTGAACATGTCCTACTGTTGTGAGCTAAGTGTGTGAACACGATTTGGTAATGGTATCGATGAGAGGCCATGTAGGAGTACATGGTGGGTTGTTTCATCGAAACCGTCATTAAGCACTGAGATCTATATGTGTGATTTAAGATTCAGCTACTACCATGCATTGGGCCCGAAACCAATGGACCCTCTCGGCTTCTTATCCACCCTTGTCCTCTGTCCAGGAGTTGCAATTAGTTTCTGGTGTTTGTAGTATGCTGGAGGCCGTGCGCAGCGCTGACCGAGGGGTGGGCTGTGACGCGGTAGGCACGTGGAACAGTGTACCGGGCGCCCATTTGGTGTCTCGGGAACCCTGCTCACATCGTTCGGGGCCGTATGTGGAAACCTCGGCCGGACTCCCTGCGGATGGAACCTGAATAGGCGATAAACCTGGACTGCAGGCTTGAGTGTTTAGGTAGGCCGTGGCCGGCACCCTCGCTGGGCTTCCGCTTGAAGGTTGCCGAGTACATGTCGTGTAAACGGCGATAAGTGGTGAGAGCGTGTGTGAAGAAGTACACCCCTGCAGGGTTAACATCATCTATTCGAATAGCCGCGTCTGCGGTAAAGGACTACTTGGTTGCCTATACAGTTCATAGACAAGTGAAAGTGGATACTCTAGAATGCGCAAGATAAGCGTGAGTACTGTGGATGGCCTTCTCGTAGGGAGACGGGAGCGGATCCATAGTGGTGTATTGATATGGTGAATATGTGGACTCGTGTGCGCCACCTCAAAAGAGTTACTTGCAGTCATAGTTTAGGATAGCCACCGAGTCAAAGCTGGCTTGCTGCAGTTAAACTCCACCACCCCCCTTTGTTGATAATGATGCATATGTAGTTAGTTCTGATGTATGTCTTGCTGGGTACATTTGTACTCACGTTTGCCTATTTTATGTTTTTGCAGAGAGACGTCCGTCTCGCTAGTAGTTCCGCGTGGACTTCGACGTTTAGCTTGTTACCTCAGCTACGATCTTGTGCCCTCAGCAGGATCTGGTAGATAGTCAGGCTTCTCAACCTTTTTCATTTGTAGATGTCTGTACTCAGACATGTTAAGCTTCCGCATGTGCTTTGACTTGTATGCTCTGAATGTTGGGTCATGAGACCCATGTTTGTAATATCTTGGCTCCTCGGAGCCTAATGAATAAATACTTGAGTCGTAGAGTTATGTTGTGATGCCATGTTATATTTACACATATCGAGCATATTGTGTTTATGATTGAAATGCTTGGTATGTGTGGGATCCGACAACCTAGTTGTTTATCCTTGGTAGCCTCTCTTATGGGAAAATGTAGTCTTGTGCTTCCATGAGCCATAGTAGTCCGCTGCAACCCGGTTCACCTGAGTACTGCTAGCCCAGTACTACTGCTCCGGTACACTTGACTGGCCGGCATGTGATTCACTTTGTTCCTGTGTCTGTCCCTTCGGGGAGATGTCACGCGGTGACATCCGGAGTCCTGCCTAGCCTGCTACAGCCCGGGTTCCTGGAGTCCTGTTAGCCCAGTGCTACAACCCTGATCCGCACGCTGCTGACCGACATGCTCGATGTTGATTCATGTATGCCTGTCCCTGTAAGTTAGTGCCACTTTGGGTTCACGACTAGTCATGTCGGCCCGGGTTCTCTGTCATATGGATGCTAGCGACACTATCATATACGTGAGCCAAAAGGCGCAAACGGTCCCGGGCCATGGTAAGGCGACACCTAAGGATGGCAATGGGTAGGGTATGGGGCGGGTAGAGCAATACCATACCCATACCCGTGTAGTTAATGGGTACAAAATTCAACCCATACCCGTACCCTTGGGTATGAAACTTTACCCGTACCCATACCCGACGGGTACCCATACCCATTGGGTACCCAATGGGTAGATCACACAGTACACAAGTTATTCACAATTATACATTCATTGATAGCACATGCGATAAATTTTTTTATCTCAACTCAATAACAGATTGATAAGTATATGCGTATTATCTCAATCCAAATTGACAATTGGTGATAACTTTAGGTTCACAAGTTCATGACACACTTCATAGATAAGGTCCACATGTCAATCTAAACAGGTATGGTATGGGTATATCCATGGGTACAAGGCTTTACCCATGCCCTACCCACGACTTAGCGGGTGGGGCATGGGTACTACCCGTGGGTATAAAATTGTGCCCATACCCTGCCCATGTGGGTACGGTATCCGCGGGTACCCGTACCCATGCGTAAAATTGCATTCCTTAGCGACACCCGTGGGGATACCGTGCGTGAGGCCGCAAAGTGATATGAGGTGTTACAGGCTAGATCGGTGTGACTTAGAATCGGGGTCCTGACAGCTTTGGTATCAGAGCCTGACTGCCTGTAGGATTACCAAGCCAAACTGGTCGAAGTCGTGTCTAGAAATGCTTTAGTTATGTAAGGGAATTGATTTTGGAAGGGAACGTAAGGCTCTTTTACTCCTTATGCCTTATGGCCTTGTGATCTGAGTCAACCTCTTCTTTTCTACGGGGATTAAGAACTAGGCCTTCTCATCTATCTATCAGGATGACGTGTTACTAATCCATAGACTTATAGAGTTGATAGTTTCAAGCCCCAGTTCAGTTCCTCCTACTTCTGTGTGTTGTTAGTTGATCTCAAAACCTTGCTATTGTGATTCTGGGTGGTTATGCCACCATTTTTGCAGGATGTCTCAAATCTTTTTGAACATTTACACCCGTTATGATGTCCGAGTCATCCTAGGTTTCTAAATAGTCTGATGCATTTGCCAATCCCTTCTTCTCGTTCCCGATGATCCTTTTGGGCCAGATTATTCACACTAATTGCCGAGTTGAGGTACTCCATTGCCTCGACATATATGTTGGAGTTATTATTATGACCCTAGGTGTTTTAGGGAGTCACCTAGTAATCTAGCCATGTTTTGTGTTCCAGTGTGATGATTTTGGCCACCACTCTCGAAAGCATCTTGTGATGCTATTTAGTAGTAGGTATTCTACTCCTGGGTTCTTGACCCAAGATTCACTCTACTTACTTCATGTTGATAGTGTTGCTCGTACCTTTAGGATATTAGTAACCTTTGAGATAGTCTTCATGGTCTGTGGTATATCATTCTTCCAAATACCATGAACCATCCTTGGCAGGAGTTCCTATGAACCAAAAGATCACAATAAGAGTGCTCTTAATGGGTTCTCCATTCAAGAATTGTGAATCTGCCAGTTCTACCATGTCCGCATGGGTTATCCGGAAGAAATATTGAGCTTCGCTCGACATACTAATCTATGCATCCACAACTTAGAAAAAACATATGTTCCTTTGAGTTGTCCCTCCTTCGTTGTATCCTGACCTCCGTCTATCAAGTGATAGTCAGGAAGAGTATGTGCGCATTCGTTCGTCGATGCCTATTATCCCTGTGGTCCGTTAAGCCGTTCTATTTCGGAATGACTAGGAGAAACAAACTCCAGTACCTCATCCATATCTAGGATTGGGTCAAAGCAATTGTATTCCACAGATCAAATTGCCAATCCAGCCTTTGATCTGTTCTACCTTGGGATATTACCATCTTTATATCAAGAATGTCATGGGAATTGCACACCCTCTTATGAGTTCTTGATGCAATGATACTTCTCGCCATCATCATTCATTTCTCGGTCTCCGTGTTATTGTAACCGGAATGCCGACAAGTGAACTGTGATGTGTGAAATCGATACCTAGCAACCTCGTTGCTTGGTAGTTAATGGACAATATTCTCATTCTTAGCGTGTTGGTATTGAATCATCATCCTAAGATTGATCGTGCTACCTAGTCCTTATTTCTGGTGCACTCCTCGATCAATGAGTGAGGATTATTCAATCCCTTTCTTATTTGATCATATCGTCTTGCTCTGAAAAGCAAGATTATTCTCGAGCTTAGTAACATATCGGTGGTTCGTGATGTTCCGAATATCTTCTCGGAAGTATTACCAGGTTGTCACCTGACCGCTATGTTGAGTTCGTGATCATGTTGGTTTTCCTCCAAACCACCCATTCTCCAAGAATCTGTGTTGGATACCCCTGAGCTAGTTGGTTAAGCCAAACAACAACTTGGAGAGTTGGAAGATAAAAGCTTGTCTGACTTAGTTCATGTTAAGGGATATCTTTTAGTGTGTGCGTGTGTGTGTGTTGAAGAAAGATGATATCTCCATCGATTGGTTCTAGTGATTAGTTGTTGGATCTATTGCCTTGTCAAAAGTTTGACTTGAGTATGGGCTATCGTCAAGTCAAATCAGAACCAACGATGTTCGTAATGTTGTCTTACTCGTGGTTGATCCCTCGAGCATACACCATTACATCTTTTGGTCTGACCAATGCTATCACCGTGTTCACATGATGGTGGAAATCCAGTGATATGGAAATTCCGATGAGTTGTTGTTGAGCCCATCAACAACATTTTGTCTCCCCCATGATTCATGTAAAACATCAACCTAGTTATGGAAACTTTGTATGCAGTGCCTTCGTGTTCCTTTCATGAAGCTTATGCTTGGATGAAAGAAGTGACTTTCTCCAAGTTCACGTGCATTAGGTGTAAGTTGCTGCCATGAACTTGAGAAAGGTTTGTTTTGTTTCCCTTGGGATCATCCCAAATCAGTCATGCATACGTGTGAAGTATTCTATGGTTTGGTAGATTAATTACCTCCACTCCATATGTGTTACTAGCACACCAAGCCACTGATTGATTTGCTCAAGGAGAAGAAGTTCCCAACCTGAACTCGGTAGTGTTATATCCTGAGACTACTACATGGTCATGCTTGTCTGGGACATCGTGTTCACATGTGTGTAGCAGAACCGGCTCATGTTTTGGACCTTGCTATCGTAGTTCATTTCCCGAGAATCTTGCAACGTTATCTCGTCGATTTGTGTTGCAAACTTTCTTTTCAGACATGCTGAGTCTGGATTATCCTGACACCAACCAGATCTGAATGTCAGGCAGATATGATGGTTGGAACGTTTCTCAAGAACTATAATATTGGTCTCTCTGTAATCTGGTAAAGTGGATGTTGTGGCCAACACACCCAACCGGAAGACTTATTATTGTAGTATCTTGATTGAGAAAGTTGGCCACCTCCCCATAAGGATCTCGTAGAATTTATTCCAATATTTGTTCCTTATGGATTTTTGTGTTCCCAAAGTCCGACCTTTTACTTGATGTTCTAGATACCAAACCATATCTATAAATGGGGTACGCTGGCACATCAAGGAGAACATTAGAAGCGGAGTGCTAAATGTCTCTCGATCGATCATCCAGATTTCGTTCCCTTGGCCTCGCTAAGGTGAAATCTGAGAAAGTGATGTCTTCCTTTGCATCTGCATTGTCCATCACTACTCATCATGGTAGTATGATTTGATGCCAGGATCCTCGGCACGGATGTTGGTAAGACGTTGATGTCTATGGAAATGCTCAAGTTCTTGAGAGCACGCTCAGTCACTAGGTTATATCTTTGGTATCAACTGAAATGTGCCTTCTAGTTGCCAAGTTGTTCTATACTTGTAGTTTCCTTTCCAAACTGAGTATGCCATTCTTTCCAATTCCTTCAAACGATTGTTTGCGATTTGCCTTAGGATGGTATAGAGAGTTTCAATGATATTTGTATCAAAAGTAATTCTTTTTGCCACTTAAGGGAATAATTCTACGAGTCACATTTCCTAAGGTGCCCCGTTACGGAGTCATGGCAATCAATCTCCTCGCTACTTTGAAACCATGCGTCCTCCTATTCTAGCGTGGGATTGTTGCCTACCAAATTGAACTTTCGCCATTTGTGTCTTCCATCCCTCTCGATGTGTATTTTGTGTTTCATTTTGAGAGATGTTACTACATCTCATTCCGTGAGCTGATCATGATTTGCTTGATCTTCGTGAAGATCGAATCCTGTAGAGCCTCCCTCTCTTTCCCTTGTCGTGGTTGGTGAAGATCTCGAATCCAAAGATGTCAAGATCAATATGATGCAATGAATTAATATCTTCGAGAAGAGCAATTGGATCGAGAAGATGGTGATAGCTTTGTGTCCCCCCTGTCTTCTTACCTCACGTCTTGAATCTCGGGACGAGATTCTTGTTTAGTGGGGGTGAGTTGTCACAGCCCTAGATTTATGACTGTAAATAGTTGCATCAGTGAGCATGCATCATGTTCAAATTCAAAGGAAATTTGAATTGGGGATGACCAAGCCCTGGCACTAAATCAATTCAACTAGGTTCAAGTTTAAATCTTTTCAATGAACCCAGAATGCCCTTTAGAAAAGTTCATGATTTTTGATAAATGTGAAAACCTCTGCCAAAAATGATGCACATATTTTTAGGATATTCTGGTTATTTGAATTAACTCATATTGTATTTGATTTGGGGCATTTAAGTACTACAAATATTTTAAATGCTCCAACAATTTTGGAATTAGTTGAGGGCCTCTGGAATAATTCATTTAGTGCCCATAACTATTTTTTAGAATTTTTAAAAGCAATTTGGTTTGATAAACCAAATTAAAACAAATTCTCATAAATAGAAAACAAAAACAAATGAATAAAAGACAAAGAGAGAAGTTACCTGGCCACCTACCTGGCGCAGCCCGCCTGGCAGCCCGTCTGGTCGGCCCAGCCCACCAGGGGCAGGGAGGTCTTCTTCCTCCCGCCAGTCAGATGCACATCACGTGCCCGACGCGTGCGGGGCCACCGCACGCCGCCTCCTGCTTGCCGCCGAGTCCCTGGACGCGTGGATGAACGCCCGGTGTCGTCCCGTCTTGACCCGCCCGACCTCTCTCACTCTCCCCTGCTCTCTTCCTCGTCGTTCCCCACCTCACCGAATGCGCCCGCCGCCACCGACGAGCACCACCGTGCCAGAGCCACTCCCTCGCCTCACCGATGCGCTCAGAAGCTTCGCCTCGACCCCCTCTTCCTCCCCACCGAGCCACGCCCCGCCGGAAGCCCTGCAGCGTCGTCCCCAACCTCGTCTTCAACCTCTGGCCGCCGGCGACCTCACCGGGGATTCGCGAGCTCCAGCCCGTCCCCGGCCTCGCCGTTGCCTCCACTGGAATCGCCATGAGCCCCTGCCCCTTTCCCCTCTCTCCCCGTGCTCGTCCGCGCCTTCTAACCACCATGGCCATCGGAGCCGATAGCTCCTCGCCGCCGGCAATGTCGCCACCGCGGCTATGGCCTTGCAAGCACGCGTCAAAGCTCACCACTGAACTCATTGCACCCCCACGAGCTTGACGCGCCCATCCACGGCTCCTGCCATGCCCTGCATCGTCGGTTCCGTCGATGCCCGAACTCCGGTGACCGCAAAAGAGCTCGCCGCCGTCGGCTCCGGCCACCCCAGCACCTCCCACCGCCACCGTTCGACGCGCGCCACTCCGCTCGTCCGAACGCAACAAGCCGCGCCTGAATTGGTACCCTGTGGCTCGATTCCGACGCCCTCCATCGCATCTGGCCTCGCCGGCGTTGAGTCACCGGTGGGTTTGACCCCGCTGGCCCGGGTTGACCCCGGTTTGACTCCCCCCTGACCCACTGACGTGTGGGCCGCCCTTGTTAATTATTAGTTAGGTTAGTTTAGCGCTAATTAACCTAGATTAGTGCTTAACCTAACAATAACTAACTCTGTTAACTTAGTTATGACACTGACACGCGGGGCCCACCGGTCAGGTTTGACCTGGACCGTCCCCGTTGACTGCTGACGTCACCCTGACGCCTGCTGACGCAATAAAGCATTTACTTGATTTATTCTTATATAGGAAATTCCAGAAAATGTTGCAAACTTCAAAAATTCATAGAAATTAATCTGTAACTCCAAATGAAATAATTTGTATATGAAAAATGATTAGAAAAATCCAATCTATCCATCTGTACTGGTTTCATGCATGTTAAAGCAACTTAACCCTGCTGTTTATATCAAAACATGATAAAGCACTATATAAATTCATAAGATGAGTTTGGGGTTGAATCTTTGGTTCAAAATGGCTCAAACCCATCTGGTTGTAGTTGCATTAGCTCAAACTACAACATATTGCCATGTCACATTCATGCATCATATTGTGCATTGCATTGATTGTGCTTTTTCTCTTTTGCCGGTGGTTGTTCCCTCTCGATAGACGTGTTCTGACGATGAGATCGATGACACCGATGAAGAACTATACTATCTTCAGAAGTGCCAGGCAAGCAAAGCCCCCTTGTTCATTCCAATACAATCCCACTCTCTCGCTCCTGCTGTCTTTTACTACATTAGGACAACAACGATTCAACTGTTACTTGCTGAGGTAGTTGAACCCCTTATCCTTTGCATGACCTGTCATTGCAACAGTAAATAGATGAAACCCACTAGCATGAGTAGGAGTTGTTTGAGCCCTCATGTGCCTACTCATTCATGCTTGTTTGTCGTGCCTGCTATTGCTTAGAGTTGTGTCAGGTCTGATTCATCGGGAATGAATCGGAAGTGTGTGAACATGTCCTACTATTGTGAGCTAAGTGTGTGAACAGGATTTGGTAAAGGTATCGATGAAAGGCCATGTCGGAGTACATGTTGGGTTGTTTCATTGAAACCGTCCTTAAGCACTGAGATCTGTACGTGTGATTTAAGATTCAACTACTAGCATGCATTGGGCCCGAAACCAATGGACCCTCTCGGCTTCTTATCCACCCTTATCCTCTGTCTAGGAGTTGCAAGTAGTTTCTCGTGTTTGTAGTATGCTGGAGGCCGTGCGCAGCGCTGACCGAGGGGTGGGCTGTGATGCGGTAGGCACGTGGCACGGTGTACCGGGCGCCCGTTTGGTGTCTCGAGAACCCTGCTCACATCGTTCGGGGCCGTATGTGGAAACCTCGGCCGGACTCCCTGCAGATGGAAACTGAATAGGCGATAAACCTGGACTAGAGGCTTGAGTGTTTAGGTAGGCCGTGGCCGACACCCTCGCTGGGCTTCCGCTTGAAGGTTGCCGAGTACATGTCGTGTAAACGGCGATAAGTGGTGAGAGCGTGTGTGAAGAAGTACACCCCTGCAGGGTTAACATCATCTATACGAATAGCCGCGTCCGCGGCAAAGGACTACTTGGTTGCCTATACAGTTCATAGACAAGTGAAAGTGGATACTCTAAAATGTGCAAGATAAGCATGAGTGCTATGGATGGCCTTCTCGTAGCTTGCAGTCATAGTTTAGGATAGCCACCGACTCAAAGCTGGCTTGCTGCAGTTAAACTCCACCACCCCCCTTTTGTTGATAATGATGCATATGTAGTTAGTTCTGATGTATGTCTTGCTGGGTACATTTGTACTCACGTTTGCCTATTTTATGTTTTTGCAGAGACACGTCAGTCTCGCTAGTAGTTCCGCGTGGACTTCGATGTTTAGCTTGTTACCTCAGCTACGATCTTGTGCCCTCGGCAGGATCTGGTAGATAGTCAGGCTTCTTAGCCTTTTTCATTTGTAGATGTCTGTACTCAGACATGTTAAGCTTCCGCATGTGCTTTTACTTGTATGCTCTGAATGTTGGGTCATGAGACCCATGTTTGTAATATCTTGGCTCCTCGAAGCCTAATGAATAAATACTTGAGTCGTAGAGTTATGTTCTGATGCCATGTTGTGTTTACACATATCGAGCATATTGTGTGTATGATTGAAATGCTTGGTATGTGTGGGATCCGACAACCTAGTTGTTTATCCTTGGTAGCCTCTCTTATGGGGAAATGTAGTCTTGTGCTTCCATGAGCCATAGTAGTCCGCTACAGCCCGGTTCACCGGAGTCCTGCTAGCCCAGTACTACTTCTCCGGAACACTTGACTGGCCGACATGTGATTCACTACATTCCTGTGTCTGTCCCTTCGGGGAAATGTCACGCGGTGACATCCGGAGTCCTACCTAGCCTGCTACAGCCCGGGTTACCGGAGTCCTGTTAGCCCAGTGCTACAGCCCGGATTCGCACGCTGCTGACCGACATGCTCGATGTTGATTCATGTATGCCTGTCCCCGTAAGTTAGTGCCACTTTGGGTTCACGACTAGTCATGTCGGCCCGGGTTCTCTGTAATATGGATGCTAGCGACACTAACGTATACGTGAGCAAAAAGGCGCAAAGGGTCCCGGGCCATGGTAAGGCGACACCCGTGGGGATACCGTGCGTGAGGCCGCAAAGTGATATGAGGTGTTACAAGCTAGATCGGTGTGACTTAGAATCGGGGTCCTGACAGATTTTGTAGGGATAACTTTCTTTGGCCATGTTATTTTGAGAAGACATGATTGCTTTTTTAGTATGCTTGAAGTATTATTACTATTATGTCAATATGAAACTTTTATCTTGAATCTTTCGGATTTGAATATTCATACCACAAATAAGAAAATTACATTGAAAATTGTGCTAAGTAGCATTGCACATCAAAAATTCTATTTTTATCATTTACTTACTCGAGGATGAGAAGGAATTAAGCTTGGGGATGCTTGATACATCTCCAACGTATCGATAATTTTTTATTGTTCCATGCTATTATATATTCTGTTTTGGATGTTTAATGGGCTTTATTATACACTTTTATATTATTTTTGGGACTAACCTATTAAATGGAGGCCCAACCCAAATTGTTGTTTTTTTGCCTATTTCAGTGTTCCGAAGGAAAGGAATATCAAACGGAGTCCAAACGGAATAAAACCTTCGGGAATGTGATTTTCGGAACAAACATGATCCAGAGGACTTGGAGTGGACGTCAAGAAACGAACAAGGAGGCCACGAGGCACGGGGGCGCGCCTGCCCCCCTGGGCGCGCCCTGCACCCTCGTGGGCCCCTCGTAGATCTCCTGACCGACCTCCTTCGCCTATTTATACACTCATATACCCTGGAAACATCAGATACGGAGCAAAAACCCTATTTCCACCACCGCAACCTTCTGTACCCATGAGATCCCATCTTGGGGCCTTTTCCGGCGCTCCGCCGGAGGGGGCATCGATCATGGAGGGCTTCTACATCAACACCATAGCCTCTCCGATGATGTGTGAGTAATTTACTTCAGACCTTCGGGTCCATAGTTATTAGCTAGATGGCTTCTTCCCTCTCTTTGGATCTCAATACAAAGTTCTCCTCGATTCTCTTGGAGATCTATTTGATGTAACTCTTCTTCTTGTGGTGTGTTTGTCGAGATCCGATGAATTGTGGGTTTATGATCAAGATTATCTATGAACAATATTTGAATCTCCTCTGAATTCTTTTATGTATGATTGGTTATCTTTGCAAGTCTCTTCGAATCACTAGTTTGGTTTGGCCTACTAGATTGATCTTTCTTGCAATGGGAGAAGTGCTTAGATTTGGGTTCAATCTTGCGGTGCTCGACCCCAGTGATAGTAGGGGAAACGACACGTATTGTATTGGTGCCATCGAGGATAAAAAGATGGGTTTTATATCATATTGCATGAGTTTATCCCTCTACATCTTAATACTCTAGATGCATGCTGGATAGCGGTCGATGTGTTGTGTAATAGTAGTAGATGCAGACAGGGGTCGGTCAACTTGTCACGGACGTGATGCCTATATACATGATCATACCTAGATATTCTCATAACTATGCTCAATTCTGTCAATTGCTCGACAGTAATTCGTTTAACCACCGTAATACTTATGCTATCATGAGAGAAGCCACTAGTGAAACTGTCAGATGTGGGGTTGCGGCAAGCCCTTAAGGTTCGAACACTGGGGTGCGCGCGAAGTCTTTCCCCGCTACCGATCTACGCCCTAGCTCGCTAAGATCTTGCGGACGAACTCGGCGAACTCGCAACACAGAAAGACACGAGGTTTATACTGGTTTGGGCCACTGTTGTGGTGTAATGCCCTACTCCAGTGTGGTAGTGGTGGATTGCCTCTAGGGCTGATGATGAACAGTACAAGGGAAGAACAGCCTCCTGAGGTTGAGGTATTCTTGTGGCTAGGGTAGGCTCTTGATCGGGTTGGATCAAGCTAAGATGAGACGCCTCTACTATGGTGGCTAGCTCTACTTATATAGGCCCTGGTCCTCTTCCCAAATATCGAGCGGGAAGGGAGCCAACAACGACGGGAAAATTTGAAGGGGGACAGCTAATACAAGCTATCCTGACAAAAGTGGTCTTCGCCTGCGAAAAGCTCTGGTGGTGACGCCGTCTTGGGCTCCACGATGACCTCCGTCTTGCCGTCCTCCTGGTCTCGGTCTCGTTGCACCAATATAGCAACCTTTGCCTGATGCCTCGGTACTCTTCGCCAGCGCTGGCCTCCTTAGCACCAAAGAGGAAATAAGAATACTGCGCGCTGGCGCCCGCCTGGCACCCGCCTGGTGTCGTTCGTCATGGCTCACATCACGAGAGCCTCGTGAGGTTTGCCTCACCTTGATATCTCCGCTCCTCGTGAGCCTGCCTGGCTAGGCCACTCCCGAGGAGGTCTTGCATCGTCCGCCTCCCGAGGCTTGGACCCTCGCGAGGGTCTTGGATGCATTGTTGATTGAGAGGGGCCGTACGGCCTGCAGGCTTAGCCACGCTGTGGGCCGCAGTGTAACGCCCACGATTCGGCTATATCTCCCACGTGTCGAGGCACGACTTAGAGGCATAACCGCATAGTGGTTTTGTCGCAAGAAGGGTCATCTTCACACAATCCCATGTAATGAACAAGAATGGGATAAAGAGTTGGCTTACAATCGCCACTTCACAAAATACATAAATATCATTCATACATCATCCAAAATACAATCATATAGACCGACTACGGTCAAAATCCAGATGAAAATAAGACAACCCCAAATGCTAGATCCCCGATCGTCCCAACTGGGCTCCACTACTGATCATCAGGAAAAGACACATAGTAACGACCACGTTCCTCGTCGAACTCCCACTTGAGATCGACGCCATCATCTGCACTGGCATCGTCGGCACCTGCATCTGTTTTGGTAGAATCTGTGAGTCACGGGGACTCAGCAATCTCACATCCGCGAGATAAAGACTATTTAAGCTTGTAGGAAAAGATGGTGCAGAGAGGTGGAGCTGCAGCGGCAAAAGCATATATGGTGGATGACTTGCGCAAATGAGAGCGAGAAGAGCAGCAATGGAACGGCCGTCATCTAGCAATGACCAAGAAGAGGTCCTGAACACCTACTTACGTCATACATAACACAGACCGTGTTCACTTCCCGGACTCCGCCGAGAAGAGACCATCACGGCTACTCACGTAGTTGATGTATTTTACTTGGGTCAAGTGACAAGTTATCTACAACCGGACATTAACAAATTCCCATCTGCCTCATAACCGCGGGCACGGCTTTCGAAAGATAATACCCTGCAGGGGTGTCCCAACTTAGCCCATCATAAGCTCTCACGGTCAACGAAGGATAAACCTTCTCCCGGAAAGACCCGATCAGTCTCGGAATCCCGGTTTACAAGACATCTCGACAATGGTAAAACAAGACCAGCAAAGCCCCCGAATGTGCCGACAAATCCCGATAGGAGCTGCACATATCTCGTTCTCAGGGCACAATGGATGAGCCAGACGTCGGGTTGGCATAGACCCTGGTTGCCCAGGGGGCGCCGGACATCGCTCGGTTTGGGCCAGCACTCGAAGGAGCACTGGTCCGGGGGGTTTAAAATAAAGATGACCCTCAGGCTCACGAAAACCCGGGGGAAAAGGCTTAGGTAGAAAATGGTAAAACCAAGGTTGGGCCTTGCTGGAGGAGTTTTATTCAAGGCGAACTGTCAAGGGGGTCCCATAAATCACCCGACCGCGTAAGGAACGCAAACTCAAGGAACATAATCCCGGTATAGCAGTAACTAGGGCGGCAAGAGTGGAACAGAACACCAGGCATAAGGCCGAGCCTTCCACCCTTTACCAAATATATAGATGCATTAATTAAATAAGAAATATTGTGATATCCCAACATATGCATGTTCCGACATGGAACAAACTTCAACTTCACCTGCAACTAACAACGCTATAAGAGGGGCTGAGCAAAAGCGGTAACTTAGCCAAACAATGGTTTGCTAGGAGAGGATGGTTAGAGGCTGACATGGCTGAAATAGGAGACATGATATAGCAAGTGATAGGTAGCGAGCCTGGCAATAGAGCGAACAACTAGCATAGCAAAGATAGAAGTGATTTCGAGGGGTGGTCATCTTGCGTGCAAGATTCTCAGAGTTGTCGAAAGCTTGATCCTCGTAAGCGTACTCGACAGGTTCCTCGTGCACGAACTCGTCTCCCGGCTCTACCCAAGACAAGAACACAAACAAACGGAACCACAATCAACAACGAGAAATGCGCAAGCAACATGATGCAGAACATGTATGATATGCGATGCATATGCGTGCTCCGGAAGGAAAATGATGAACATGGCAGTAACTTGACAAACCAAGCATGCCACTGGAAAGATGAGATGATTTTGGTCGAAATGGATATAAAGATCACCGGAATCGGATGCACGGTTTGCAAATGGCAAGCAAAACAAGAATGACACTAATCTGCGATAAACAGCAAGATAGCACTTAAAATGCAACAAGTGACAATGCTACAGCACCCCAACATAGCAACAAAGCACATGGCAGTAATCTACAGGAGATTCTTGACAAAATATGAACACTGAGCTACGGCTAGTTCACAACATATCAAGCTCAAACAAGCATGGCAAAAGTGCAAAAGATTACAGGCTCACAGACTTGGTGAAAAACTGGACATGGCAGAAATCAGCATCAGGTAGCAATGTTCTTAGCACGAAATCAACATGCTACAGGAACTTAACATAGCAAAACAAGTCACGGTAGTGTTCTACTAAATAAACATGACAAAAGTATCTTACTGACTATAAGACAAAAAGAAACAGAAGATATGATGGCAAGCATGTAAACATAGCAAGTTTCGTTATCAGGTTTCAGACTTCGCAGAAAACAGAGCATGGCAGAAATATTAATATGTAGGCCTATTTGTGAGCTTGATGCACTCACTACAGAGAAATTCATGACAAACCAAGCATACCTACAGCAAGATGGCATGTTTATGAAGCTATCCATGGCTAGAACAATTACATAGCATATATGGATCAACTACAATAATCTTGGCAAAATTGCACATCATGTTAACAATCTGCCAGAAATATTTTATAGCAAAAGTAGAGCAAGATTGAGTCATGCTATGTCACTCCATAATTTCAAACAATTATAGGAATGGATCAATTACAACTATAGCTACAAAACATCCTTGCTGAACATTTTCAAAATAGGCATGGATCTCTCTGTAGCATCAAGCTCACATGGCAACAAAATTACAGCAGACAAGGACTTAGGGAAATCACTAAGTCCCTGAAATCAGAAATATTACGGGGCCTATTTTGCATGCTTGTGCTAGTGACCACAGAGACCAAAAAAATACATGGACGATACCACTAGAAAGATGACATGGCATACATCAAAACACATGTAGAGCTCATGCTCAAAAGATGCACAGATTTAATGATACAAAAATGACAAATCTCCAAGTTCTGCTAAGAACCAGAGATTAACAGCAAATAGCCCTCTTCCAACGAAGATTTGGGCATCAAGATGACCTCTAATGAACAGGGTGCAATTGAACAAAATGAAGAGCATCACGAGGCGAACAATTTAACATATTACACGCGCGAATCGGAGCTACATGCACAGAGTTATCGCATCGGGAACAGAGCAAGATGCTGATGAAATTAAGGACTTAGAAGAAAAAACGGGATCTCGGGGGAAAAAGTCAACGGGCCTCACCACAGGGAGATCGATCCAGATCCCGATCGGGGATGGGTCGCCGGCGGGAGGAAGTGGCGCCGGAGGGCGACGGCGAGGCAGGGGCCGGCGGGGCCTGGCCGGAGGAGGGCGCCGG
>NC_057799.1:225510317-225519994 GCF_018294505.1 Triticum aestivum
GACACGTGGCGGCGGCGGGGCGGTGGGACGTGTCCGGCTCCGCCCGGACGTGTCCGGCGGCGGAGTGGAACGAGGGCTAGGGTTAGAGTGTGGTTGTATTTCGGGATGCCCACATATTTATAGGTAGAGGGAGCTTGGAGACTCCAAATGAGGTGCGGTTTTCGCCCACACGATCGTGATCGAACGACCTAGAGCATGGAAGAGAGTTTGGTGGGTTTTGGGCTGGTTTTAGAGGGGGTTTTTGCTGGATACTCAAATGGACTTTGCGGATGCCCGGTTAACCGTTGGAGTACCAAACGACCTCCGAATGGAACGAAACTTGACCGGTAGTCTCCGGGTGGTATATTAAGACCACTTGACAAGCCTCGGTCCATTCCGAGAAAGTTTGACACACGCACACGAAAGAAAACTAGAGGGGTGCACCGGAGGAGATAGGAGCGCCGGAATGCAAAACGGATAACGGGGAAAATACTCGGATGCATGAGACGAACACGTATGCAAATGCAATGCACATGATGACATGATATGAAAATGCATGACATGATAAAATACAAAACGAAAAACAAAACCCGACAACGGAGGGAAAAACATATCACATAGCCGAAAATGGCAAGAGTCGGAGTTACAAATATGGCAAGTTACATGCAGGGTGTTACAACACTCCACCACTACGAGAGGATCTCGTCCCGAGATCTAGGACTGAAAGAACTCCGGATATTCGGAACGGAGATGGTCCTCGCGTTCCCAGGTGGCTTCCCGGTCAGAATGGTGCGACCACTTCACTTTCAGGAATTTGATAGACTTGTTGCGAGTCTTGCGCTCAGTTTCTTCAAGAATAGCAACTGGGTGCTCATGATAAGACAAATCTTGTTGGAGGTCAATCTCTTCGAAGTTGATAGTGCGCTCAGGCGTCTTGAAGCACTTGCGGAGCTGTGACACGTGGAACACATTGTGCACGTTCGCGAAGTTGGAAGGAAGCTCAAGTTGATTGGCGAGGTCGCCTCTTTTGCCAATGATCTTGAAAGGACCCACGTATCTAGGGGCAAGCTTCCCTTTGATACCGAAGCGACGAGTGCCTTTCATTGGAGAGACGCGGAGGTAGACATGGTCTCCGATCTCGAAAGCCAAATCACGATGCGTACTATCATAGTAACTCTTCTGGCGCGATTACGCGGCTTTGAGATTATCCCGGATGACTTTACACATTTCTTCAGCTTCAGTGATTAAGTCATTGCCAAGAAGTTGGCGTTCACCAGTCTCTGACCAATTGAGAGTAGTACGGCACTTTCTGCCATAAAGAATCTCGAATGGGGCCTTGCCCGAACTCGCTTGGAAGCTGTTGTTGTAGGAGAATTCAGCATATGGAAGACAATCTTCCCATTTCATGCCAAAGGAAATGACACAAGCCCTGAGCATATCTTCAAGAATTTGATTGACTCGCTCGACTTGGCCACTAGTTTGAGGATGGAAGGCTGTGCTGAAGCGAATATTTGTGCCCATGGCCATCTGGAAGGAGTCCCAGAACTTAGAGGTGAAGATGCTTCCACGATCAGAAGAAATCAATTGTGGAATGCCGTGCAAAGAGACAATTCTGGAGGTGTAGAGCTCTGCCAGCTGAGCTGCTGTAATGGATTCTTTGATTGGAAGGAAATGAGCCACTTTAGAGAGCTTGTCAATGACAACAAAGATAGCATCATTTCCACGCTTGGACTTTGGAAATACAGTCACGAAGTCCATTTCGATATGATCAAACTTCCATTCTGGGATAGCAAGAGGTTGGAGGAGACCAGCTGGTCGTTGATGTTCTGCTTTCACTCTTCGGCAGACATCACATTCATTCACGAATTGAGCAATTTCTCGCTTCATTCGAGTCCACCAATACGACTGCTTGAGGTCATGATACATCTTCGTACTTCCAGGATAAATGGAAAGGAGAGAATTGTGCGCCTCGTTCATTATGACTTTCCCTAGATCACCTTTAGGAACCACAATCCGGTCCTCGAAGAACAAAGTGTCTCTGTCATCAATGCAATAGCACTTGTATTTGGAAAGACCCTTGTCTATACCACGTTTCACCTTCTTCACCATGGCATCAAGGAGTTGTGCCTCACGAATTTGATCTTCCAAAGTAGGAGATACTATGAGGTTGGCAAGAACGCCTTGAGGAACAACTTGGAGGTTCAGCTTGCGGAAAGCTTCACAAAGATCCGGTTGGAAAGGCTTGAGGATTAAGCTGTTGCAATAAGCCTTCCTGCTTAAAGCATCTGCAATGACATTAGCCTTGCCTGGAGTATATTCGATACTCGGATTGTACTCTTGAATCATCTCGACCCATCGAGTCTGCCTGAGGTTGAAGTTGGGCTGAGTGAAGATATACTTGAGACTCTTGTGATCAGTGAAAATGTCCACTTGTCTTCCGAACAAGAGATGTCTCCACGTAATCAATGCATGGACAACTGCCGCCAACTCAAGATCGTGAGTGGGGTAGTTCTTCTCGTTGGGCTTCAACTGCCGAGAGGTATAAGCCACAACTTTCTTTTCTTGCATTAACACAGCACCGAGACCTTGGAGAGAAGCATCACAGAAAACTTCATACGGCTTGGATTCATCAGGAGGAGTCAAGACAGGAGCTGTGACTAGTCTCTCTTTGAGAGTGTTGAAGGCAACGTCACACTCAGGAGACCAGACATACTTCACATGCTTCTGTAGGAGGTTGGAAAGAGGTTTTGCAATCTTGGAGAAATTCTCAACGAATCTTCGGCAATAGCTTGCAAGACCCAGAAAACTACGGAGTTGCTTGACATTTTGAGGAGGTTCCCAATCCAGAACTGCGGACACCTTCTCGGGGTTAACGGCGATGCCCTTGGCAGAGATGATGTGACCAAGGAAAAGAACTTCATCAAGCCAAAACTCACATTTGGAGAACCTCGCATAGAATTGATACTCTCTGAGCTTGTCGAGCACCAATCGCAAATGTTTGGCATGATCCTGCTTGTTCTTGGAGAAGACCAAGATATCATCGAGATACACCAGAACGAATTCATTGGTATAGGGGTTGAAGATGAAATTCATCATCCGAGAGAACACCGGAGGAGCATTGACAAGGCCGAAAGACACGACAGTATATTCATAAGAACCAAAGGTTGTTCTGAAAGCTGTCTTGGGAATATCTTCTTCACGAATGCGAATCTGATGATAACCCATACGAAGGTCAAGCTTCGAGAATACTTTAGCACCTTTGAGTTGCTCAAATAGATCATTGATGTTGGGAAGTGGATACTTGTTCTTGATAGTCTTCTTGTTCAATGGACGGTAGTCGACACAAAGTCGGTCCGTGCCATCCTTCTTCTTGACAAAAAGAACACCACAACCCCATGGAGAAGAACTCGGTCTGATCAAACCCAGATGTTCTTGTTCATCGAGCTGTTTCTTCAATTCCTTCAGCTCGTTGGGTCCAAGCTTGTATGGACGCTTGCAAACGGGTTCAGTGCCAGGGTCTAGTTCGATAACGAACTCAACTGGCCGATGAGGAGGCATACCCGGAAGCTCTTCTGGAAAGACATCTTGATACTCGCAAACGACTGGAATTTGAGAGATGGCATCCAATTCGCCCTTCTCATTGAGAGAGAAAAACCGAATGGTTTCATCACGAGCGGCAAAAATAATCACATCCTCAGACGAGTGTGTCAATTGGATTTCCCTGGCAGCACAATCAAGTTGAGCTTTGTGCTTAGAAAGCCAGTCCATCCCGAGAATAAGATCAATATCCGAGTCACCAAGAACAATTGGAGAAGACTGAAATTTATAGTCGCCCATCTTGATGGTAACATTCGGGACCATAGAGCTTGCATTCATGAATTTACCCGGAGAGACAACTGATAACGGTCTAGGCAAATCTTGATAAACCAACTCATGCTTAAAAGCAAATGGTCTTGAAATGAAAGAAAGAGATGCACCAGTATCAAAAAGAACTTTTGCAGGAATATCATTAACTGAGAGATTACCCATTATCACATCAGTAGATTCCTAAGCTTGAGCTGCATTCATCATGTTCACCTTAGCAGACTTTGGATTATGCTTGACCACTGCATTGCTGGAAGATCTGACAGGAGGAGGAGGAGGAAGACGCCTCTGGTTGAAGCACTTGTTAGCATAGTGACCTCTCTGCTGACATTTGTTGCAAGTCACCTCTAAGAGTGGACGGTGATAAGGAGCATTGGACTTTGGAGCTTGATTCTGAGACTTGTTCTGAGAGCCAGAGTTGGAAGAGTTGTTAGAACCATGGCCACCTTTGTTCTTCTGCTGGTAAGGCTGACGAAACGGAGGAGGAGGAGGCAACCAGAACTTCTGTTGCTTAGCTGTCACAAGTGAGGAAGAAGAAGACTGAACTGTGTCTCTGACTCTCTTCTTAGAAGCCTCACACTTGAGCTGAGCAGCCTCTTGCTTCAGTGCCATATTGTAGAATTGATCAAAGTGAGTAGGCTCAACAAGAACGAGAGCTAACTGCAGATCCTCTTTAAGGCCACCTCTGAAGTGATAGATCATGCTCTTCTCATCAGGAACGTCTTGTTTAGCGAAGCGAGCAAGTTTCTGAAACTGAATGTTGTATTGATACACAGACATGTTTCCTTGCTTGAGATTGCAGAACTCCTCACGCTTGCTCTCAACAACACTTTGTGGAATGTGGTGCGCTTTGAAGTCCCGACAGAAGTCAGTCCAAGTGATCACACGACCTCCTCTGGAATCTTTGTATTGTTGATACCAATCAGCAGCTTGGTCCTTGAGCTGGAAAGAAGCGAACTTGACAAAATCCTCAGGCCTGACATTGCTACATTCAAAATGCTTGTTGATGTCCACGAGCCAATCATCGGCATCCGTGGCCTCGGCACAGTAGCTGAAAGACTTGGGCTGATTTGCGAGAAACTGGTTGAGAGTGGCAAAGTGAAACTGATTGTTGCCTTGACCTTGATTGCCTTGATTGCCTTGCCCTTGAGTACATTCTTGCAAGAGTTGCAGAATCATCTGAGCATTGGCGTTGGTGGCTGCCATGATTGCATGCCATGCCTCCGGAGGTGGAGGTGGTGGCGGAGGGTTCGCTTGACTCCCTTCATTGCGATCCGGATTCTGACGCGTTGGCGGAGCCATCCTGAAGAGGGTGACATCCGTTAGCATCTTGATAGACAAATAATTAAGTAGTATCAACGGATAGAAATTGCAACATATAGTCTTCACAATAAACATTCGAACGAAGATGAACGAATGAATTCCGTAGTAAATCATCAGACTTCCATAAGTTGAGAAGCCACTTGAAAAATATATGGAATGATCATATGAATTCGAAGCAACTCGAATACCACAATACAAAATAAAACAAGTATTGGCTTGCAGAATAAGCCGGAATAGACATATGATAGAGGTTTCGTCCGAAGTTTTCGTGGTGGGGCCCACACGGGCTCAATCGTACAGCACCATCATGTACAAGGCTGTGCACATGACATACGAAGCGTCCCCGAGTCGGCAAAGCCATGGACTCTTTAAGACACAACGAGACCACTGTAAAATCAACCGTGGAAAGGCGGACCACTAGACATCGAACCCCAATCTCATACCATGCGTCTGTCGGAAAGATATCCTAAGGCTACTAGAATTCCCACTTATAAACTCCCGAAACATTCTGGTTATGCAATCTGGTGTAGGGGATACAGGGGACACAAAATATATCACCCAAACTAGCAATCCCTAGATCCAGCTGTATCCATCCGTCAACACATAACCAAGAAATCTTCGGAAATCGTTTACCTCAACCTTCGAAAAACATCCGTTATACAAGTTATGGCAATACTCCCGAACTCCCGCCCCAGTACTGGGTGGCGTCGAGGTGATCTCACCAACAACTGCATAAAAGAGATTTCGATGTCGGCGAAACTCAGGTATTCCAGAACTGCAACGATAAAATTGTGACGACAACACCTCGGAGCTCAACTCCCCGGGACACTGCCACAACCCCTAATTGACAGGAGGCACCAAGAACAATGTTCTCGTCACAAATCCATCGGAACGATTCCAAGATACCCGCGTCATCCTAAAATTTTTTTAGTGAAATTTGAGGAGAGAGTAGTCAAAACTTCTACGTCAGGAGACCTCACCAGAGCGACGAAGGGACTGAGGAGTAAAAAGAATCCTACTCTCCGATATATATAATCCTAAGACTCAAAACATTTTGTTCTAGACTCAACAACGTCAGCGATTCGATCAAGCAGGGGGCTCCTAAGTCGGGGATGGCTCTGATTACCAACTTGTAACGCCCACGATGCGGCTATATCTCCCACGTGTCGAGGCACGACTTAGAGGCATAACCGCATAGTGGTTTTGTCGCAAGAAGGGTCATCTTCACACAATCCCATGTAATGAACAAGAATGGGATAAAGAGTTGGCTTACAATCGCCACTTCACACAATACATAAATATCATTCATACATCATCCAAAATACAATCATATAGACCGACTACGGTCAAAATCCAGATGAAAATAAGACAACCCCAAATGCTAGATCCCCGATCGTCCCAACTGGGCTCCACTACTGATCATCAGGAAAAGACACATAGTAACGACCACGTTCCTCGTCGAACTCCCACTTGAGATCGACGCCATCATTTGCACTTGCATCGTCGGCACCTGCATCTGTTTTGGTAGAATCTGTGAGTCACGGGGACTCAGCAATCTCACACCCGCGAGATCAAGACTATTTAAGCTTGTAGGAAAAGATGGTGCAGAGACGTGGAGCTGCAGCGGCAAAAGCATATATGGTGGCTGACTTGCGCAAATGAGAGCGAGAAGAGCAGCAATGGAACGGCCGTCATCTAGCAATGACCAAGAAGAGGTCCTGAACACCTACTTACGTCATACATAACACAGACCGTGTTCACTTCCCGGACTCCGCCGAGAAGAGACCATCACGGCTACTCACGCAGTTGATGTATTTTACTTGGGTCAAGTGACAAGTTATCTACAACCGGACATTAACAAATTCCCATCTGCCTCATAACCGTGGGCACGGCTTTTGAAAGATAATACCCTGCAGGGATGTCCCAACTTAGCCCATCATAAGCTCTCACGGTCAACGAAGGATAAACCTTCTCCTGGAAAGACCCGATCAGTCTCGGAATCCCGGTTTACAAGACATCTCGACAATGGTAAAACAAGACCAGCAAAGCCCCCGAATGTGCCGACAAATCCCGATAGGAGCTGCACATATCTCGTTCTCAGGGCACAACGGATGAGCCAGACGTCGGGTTGGCATAGACCCTGGTTGCCCAGGGGGCGCGGGACATCGCTCGGTTTGGGCCAGCACTCAAAGGAGCACTGGTCCGGGGGTTTAAAATAAAGATGACCCTCGGGCTCGCGAAAACCCGGGGGAAAAGGCTTATGTAGAAAATGGTAAAACCAAGGTTGGGCCTTGCTGGAGGAGTTTTATTCAAGGCGAACTGTCAAGGGGGTCCCATAAATCACCCGACCGCGTAAGGAACGCAAACTCAAGGAACATAATCCCGGTATAGCAGTAACTAGGGCGGCAAGAGTGGAACAAAACACCAGGCATAAGGCCGAGCCTTCCACCCTTTACCAAATATATAGATGCATTAATTAAATAGGATATATTGTGATATCCCAACATATCCATGTTCCGACATGGAACAAACTTCAACTTCACCTGCAACTAGCAACGCTATAAGAGGGGCTGAGCAAAAGCGGTAACTTAGCCAAACAATGGTTTGCTAGGAGAGGATGGTTAGAGGCTGACATGGCTGAAATAGGAGACATGATATAGCAAGTGATAGGTAGCGAGCCTGGCAATAGAGCGAACAACTAGCATAGCAAAGATAGAAGTGATTTCGAGGGGTGGTGATCTTGCCTGCAAGATTCTCAGAGTTGTCAAAAGCTTGATCCTCGTAAGCGTACTCGACAGGTTCCTCGTGCACGAACTCGTATCCCGGCTCTACCCAAGACAAGAACACAAACAAACGGAACCACAATCAACAACGAGAAATGCGCAAGCAACATGATGCAAAACATGTATGATATGCGATGCATATGCGTGCTCCGGAAGGAAAATGATGAACATGGCAGTAACTTGACAAACCAAGTATGCCACTGGAAAGATGAGATGATTTTGGTCGAAATCGATATAAAGATCACCGGAATCGGATGCACGGTTTGCAAATGGCAAGCAAAACAAGAATGACACTAATCTGCGATAAACAGCAAGATAGCACTTAAAATGCAACAAGTGACAATGCTACGGCACCCCAACATAGCAACAAAGCACATGGCAGTAATCTACAGGAGATGCTTGACAAAATATGAACACTGAGCTACGGCTAGTTCACAACATATCAAGCTCAAACAAGCATGGCAAAAGTGCAAAAGATTACAGGCTCAAAGACTTGGTGAAAAACTGGACATGGCAGAAATCAGCATCAGGTAGCAATGTTCAGAGCACGAAATCAACATGCTACAGGAACTTAACATAGCAAAAAACGGCATGGTAGTGTTCTACTAAATGCACATGACAAAAGTCCCTTACTGACCATAAGACAAAAAGGACCAGAAGATATGATGGCAAGCATGTAAACATAGCAAGTTTCGTCATCAGGTTCCAGACTTAGCAGAAAACAGAGCATGGCAGAAATATTAATATGTAGGCCTCTTTGTGAGCTTGATGCACTCACTACAGAGCAATGCATGACGAACCAAGCATACCTGCAGCAAGCTGGAATGTTTATGAAGCTATCCATGGCAAGAACAATTACATAGCATGTATGGATCAAATACAATAAGCTTGGCAAAATTGCATATCATGTTAAGAGTCTGCCAGAAATATTTTATAGCAAAAGTAGAGCAAGATTGAGTCATGCTATGGCACTCAATAATTTCAAAAAATTGTAGGAATGGATCAACTACAACTATAGCTACAAAAATCCTTACTGAACATCTTCAAAATATGCATGGATCTCTCTATAGCGTCAAGTTTACATGGCAACAAAATTACAGCAGACAAGGACTTAGGGAAATCACTAAGTCCCTGAAATCAGAAATATTACGGGGCCTACTTTGCATACTTGTGCTAGTCACCACAGAGATCACAAAAAGACATGAACTACACCACTGGAAAGATGACATGGCATATTTCAAAACACATGTAGAGCTCATGCTCAAAAGATGCACAGATTTAATGATACAAAAATGACAAATCTCCAAGTTCTGCTAAGAACCAGAGATTAACAGCAACTAGCCCTTTTCCAACGAAGATTTGGGCATCAAGATGACCTCTAATGAACAGGGTGCAATTGAATAAAATGAATAGCATCACGAGGCGAACAATTTGACGTATTACACGCGCGAATCGGAGCTACATGCACCAAGTTATCGCATCGGGAACAGAGCAAGATGCTGATGAAATTAAGGACTTAGAAGAAAAAACGGGATCTCGGGGGAAAAAGTCAACGGGCCTCACCACATAGAGATCGATCCAGATCCCGATCGGGGCTGGGTCGCCGGCGGGAGGAAGAGGCGCCGGAGGGCGACGGCGAGGCAGGGGCCTGCTGGGCCTGGCCGGAGGAGGGCGCCGGAGCGAGGCAGCGCCGGAGGTGGAGGTCGCCGGCGGGGGCGGCGAGCGCCG
>NC_057799.1:225520550-225530200 GCF_018294505.1 Triticum aestivum
CGTGTCCTGCTCCGCCCGGACGTGTCCGGCGGCGGATGGAACGAGGGCTAGGATTAGACTGCGGTTGTATTTCGGGATGCCCACATATTTATAGGTAGAGGGAGCTAGGAGACTCCAAATGAGGTGCGGTTTTCGCCCACACGATCGTGATCGAACGACCTAGAGCATGGAAGAGAGTTTGTGGGTTTTGGGCTGGTTTTAGAGGGGGTTTTTGCTGGATACTCAAATGGACTTTGCGGATGCCCGGTTAACCGTTGGAGTACCAAACGACCTCCGAATGGAACGAAACTTGACTGGTAGTCTCCGGGTGGTATATTAAGACCACTTGACAAGCCTCGGTCCATTCCGAGAAAGTTTGACACACGCACATGAAAGAAAACTAGAGGGGTGCACCGGAGGAGATAGGAGCGCCGGAATGCAAAACGGACAACGGGGAAAATGCTCGGATGCATGAGACGAACACGTATGCAAATGCAATGCACATGATGACATGATATGAAAATGCATGACATGACAAAATACAAAACGAAAAAAAAACCCGACAACGGAGGGAAAACATATCACATAGCCGGAAATGGCAAGAGTCGGAGTTACAAATATGGCATGTTAAATGCGGGGTGTTACAACACTCCACCACTACGAGAGGATCTCGTCCCGAGATCTAGGACTGAAAGAACTCCGGATATTCGGAACGGAGATGGTCCTCGCGTTCCCAGGTGTCTTCCCGGTCGGAATGGTGCGACCACTTCACTTTCAGGAATTTGATAGACTTGTTGCGAGTCTTGCGCTCAGTTTCTTCAAGTAGCAACTAGGTGCTCATGATAAGACAAATCTTGTTGGAGGTCAATCTCTTCGAAGTTGATAGTGCGCTCAGGCGTCTTGAAGCACTTGCGGAGCTGTGACACGTGGAACACATTGTGCACGTTCGCGAAGTTGGAAGGAAGCTCAAGTTGATAGGCGAGGTCGCCTCTTTTGCCAATGATCTTGAAAGGACCCACGTATCTAGGGGCAAGCTTCCCTTTGATACCGAAGCGACGAGTGCCTTTCATTGGAGAGACGCGGAGGTAGACATGGTCTCCGATCTCGAAAGCCAAATCACGATGCGTACTATCATAGTAACTCTTCTGGCGCGATTGCGCGGCTTTGAGATTATCCCGGATGAGTTTACACATTTCTTCAGCTTCAGTGATTAAGTCATTGCCAAGAAGTTGGCGTTCACCAGTCTCTAACCAATTGAGAGTAGTACGGAACTTTCTGCCATAGAGAATCTCGAATGGGGCCTTGCCCGAACTCGCTTGGAAGCTGTTGTTGTAGGAGAATTCAGCATATGGAAGACAATCTTCCCATTTCATGCCAAAGGAAATGACACAAGCCCTGAGCATATCTTCAAGAATTTGATTGACTCGCTCGACTTGGCCACTAGTTTGAGGATGGAAGGCTGTGCTGAAGCGAATATTTGTGCCCATGGCCTTCTGGAAGGAGTCCCAGAATTTAGAGGTGAAGATGCTTCCACGATCAGAAGAAATCAATTGTGGAATGCCGTGCAAAGAGACAATTCTGGAGGTGTAGAGCTCTGCCAGCTGAGCTGCTGTGATGGATTCTTTGATTGGAAGGAAATGAGCCACTTTAGAGAGCTTGTCAATGACAACAAAGATAGCATCATTGCCGCGCTTGGACTTTGGAAATCCAGTCACGAAGTCCATTTCGATATGATCAAACTTCCATTCTGGGATAGCAAGAGGTTGGAGGAGACCAGCTGGTCGTTGATGTTCTGCTTTCACTCTTCGGCAGACATCACATTCATTCACGAATTGAGCAATTTCTCGCTTCATTCGAGTCCACCAATACGACTGCTTGAGGTCATGATACATCTTCGTACTTCCAGGATGAATGGAAAGGAGAGAATTGTGTGCCTCGTTCATTATGACTTTCCTTAGATCACCTTTAGGAACCACAATCCGGTCCTCGAAGAACAAAGTGTCTCTGTCATCAATGCGATAGCACTTGTATTTGGAAAGACCCTTGTCTATACCACGTTTCACCTTCTTCACCATGGCATCAAGGAGTTGTGCCTCACGAATTTGATCTTCCAAAGTAGGAGATACTATGAGGTTGGCAAGAACGCCTTGAGGAACAACTTGGAGGTTCAGCTTGCGGAAAGCTTCACAAAGATCCGGTTGGAAAGGCTTGAGGATTAAGCTGTTGCAATAAGCCTTCCTGCTTAAAGCATCTGCAACGACATTAGCCTTGCCTGGAGTATATTCGATACTCGGATTGTACTCTTGAATCATCTCGACCCATCGAGTCTGCCTGAGGTTGAGGTTGGGCTGAGTGAAGATATACTTGAGACTCTTGTGATCAGTGAAAATGTCCACTTGTCTTCCCAACAAGAGATGTCTCCACGTAATCAATGCATGGACAACTGCCGCCAACTCAAGATCGTGAGTGGGGTAGTTCTTCTCGTTGGGCTTCAACTGCCGAGAGGTATAAGCCACAACTTTCTTCTCTTGCATTAACACAGCACCGAGACCTTGGAGAGAAGCATCACAGAAAACTTCATACGGCTTGGATTCATCAGGAGGAGTCAAGACAGGAGCTGTGACTAGTCTCTCTTTGAGAGTGTTGAAAGCAACGTCACACTCAGGAGACTAGACATACTTCACATGCTTCTGTAGGAGGTTGGAAAGAGGTTTTGCAATCTTGGAGAAATTCTCAACGAATCTTCGGCAATAGCTTGCAAGACCCAGAAAACTGCGGAGCTGCTTGACATTTTGAGGAGGTTCCCAATCCAGAACTGCGGACACCTTCTCGGGGTTAACAGCGATGCCCTTGGCAGAGATGATGTGACCAAGGAAAAGAACTTCATCAAGCCAAAACTCACATTTGGAGAACCTCGCATAGAATTGATACTCTCTGAGCTTGTCGAGCACCAATCGCAAATGTTTGGCATGATCCTGCTTGTTCTTGGAGAAGACCAAGATATCATCGAGATACACCAGAACGAATTCATTGGTATAGGGGTTGAAGATGAAATTCATCATCCGAGAGAACACCGGAGGAGCATTGACAAGGCCGAAAGACACGACAGTATATTCATAAGAACCAAAGCTTGTTCTGAAAGCTGTCTTGGGAATATCTTCTTCACGAATGCGAATCTGATGATAACTCATACGAAGGTCAAGCTTCGAGAATACTTTAGCACCTTTGAGTTGCTCAAATAGCTCATTGATGTTGGGAAGTGGATACTTGTTCTTGGTAGTTTTCTTGTTCAATGGACGGTAGTCGACACAAAGTCGGTCCGTGCCATCCTTCTTCGTGACAAAAAGAACACCACAACCCCATGGAGAAGAACTCATTCTGATCAAACCCAGACGTTCTTGTTCATCGAGCTGTTTCTTCAATTCCATCAGCTCGTTGGGTCCAAGCTTGTATGGACGCTTGCAAACGGGTTCAGTGCCAGGCTCTAGTTCGATAACGAACTCAACTGGCCGATGAGGAGGCATACCCGGAAGCTCTTCTGGAAAGACATCTTGATACTCGCAAACGACTGGAATTTGAGAGATGGAATCAAATTCGCCCTTCTCATTGAGAGAGAAAAACAGAATGGTTTCATCACGAGCGGCAAAAATAATCACATCCTCAGACGAGTGTGTCAATTGGATTTCCCTGGCAGCACAATCAAGTTGAGCTTTGTGCTTAGAAAGCCAGTCCATCCCGAGAATAAGATCAATATCCGAGTCACCAAGAACAATTGGAGAAGACTGAAATTTATAGTCGCCCATCTTGATGGTAACATTCGGGACCATAGAGCTTGCATTCATGAATTTACCCGGAGAGACAACTGATAACGGTCTAGGCAAATCTTGATAAACCAACTCATGCTTAAAAGCAAATGGTCTTGAAATGAAAGAAAGAGATGCACCAGTATCAAAAAGAACTTTTGCAGGAATATCATTAACTGAGAGATTACCCATTATCACATCAGTAGATTCCTCCGCTTGAGCTGCATTCATCATGTTCACCTTAGCAGACTTTGGATTATGCTTGACCACTGCATTGCTAGAAGATCTGACAGGAGGAGGAGGAGGAAGACGCCTCTGGTTGAAGCACTTGTTAGCATAGTGACCTTTCTGCTGACATTTGTTGCAAGTCACCTCTGAGAGTGGACGGTGATAAGGAGCATTGGACTTTGGAGCTTGATTCTGAGACTTGTTCTGATAGCCAGAGTTGGAAGAGTTGTTAGAACCATGGCCACCTTTGTTCTTCTGCTGGTAAGGCTGACGAAACGGAGGAGGAGGAGGCAACCAGAACTTCTGTTGCTTAGCTGTCACAAGTGAGGAAGAAGAAGACTGAACTGCGTCTCTGACTCTCTTCTTAGAAGCCTCACACTTGAGCTGAGCAGCCTCTTGCTTCAGTGCCATATTGTAGAATTGATCAAAGTGAGTAGGCTCAACAAGAACGAGAGCTAACTGCAGATCCTCTTCAAGGCCACCTCTGAAGTGATAGATCATGCTCATCTCATCAGGAACGTCTTGTTTAGCGAAGCGAGCAAGTTTCTGAAACTGAATGTTGTATTGATACACAGACATGTTTCCTTGCTTGAGATTGCAGAACTCCTCACGCTTGCTCTCAACAACACTTTGTGGAATGTGGTGCACTTTAAAGTCCCGACAGAAGTCAGTCCAGGTGATCACACGACCTCCTCTGGAATCTTTGTATTGTTGATACCAATCAGCAGCTTGGTCCTTGAGCTGGAAAGAAGCGAACTTGACAAAATCCTCAGGCCTGACATTGCTACATTCAAAATGCTTGTTGATGTCCACGAGCCAATCATCGGCATCCGTGGCCTCGGCACAGTAGCTGAAAGACTTGGGCTGATTTGCGAGAAACTGGTTGAGAGTGGCAAAGTGAAACTGATTGTTGCCTTGACCTTGATTGCCTTGATTGCCTTGCCCTTGAGTACGTTCTTGCAACAGTTGCAGAATCATCTGAGCATTGGCGTTGGTGGCTGCCATGATTGCTTGCCATGCCTCCGGAGGTGGAGGTGGTTGCGGAGGGTTCGCTTGACTCCCTTCATTGCGATCCGGATTCTGACGCGTTGGCGGAGCCATCCTGAAGAGGGTGACATCCGTTAGCATCTTGATAGACAAATAGATAAGTAGAATCAACGGATAGAAATTGCAACATATAGTCTTCACAATAAACATTCGAACGAAGATGAATGAATGAATTCCGTAGTAAATCATCAGACTTCCATAAGTTGAGAAGCCACTTGAAAAAGATATGGAATGATCATATGAATTCGAAGCAACTCGAATACCACAATACAAAATAAAACAAGTATTGGCTTGCAGAATAAGCCGGAACAAACATATGATAGAAGTTTCGTCCGAAGTTTTCGTGGTGGGGCCCACACGGGCTCAATCGTACAGCACCATCATGTACAAGGCTGTGCACATGACATACGAAGCGTCCCCGAGTCGGCAAAGCCATGGACTCTTTAAGACACAACGAGACCACTGTAAAATCAACCGTGGAAAGGCGGACCACTAGACGTCGAACCCCAATCTCATACCATGCGTCTGTCGGAAAGATATCCTAAGGCTACTAGAATTCCCACTTATAAACTCCCGAAACTTTCTGGTTATGCAATCTGGTGTAGGGGATACAGGGGACACAAAATATATCACCCAAACTAGCAATCCCTAGATCCAGCTGTATCCATCCGTCAACACATAACCAAGAAATCTTCGGAAATCGTTTACCTCAACCTTCGAAAAACATCCGTTATACAAGTTATGGCAATACTCCCGAACTCCCGCCCCAGTACTGGGTGGCGTCGAGGTGATCTCACCAACAACTGCATAAAAGAGATTTCGATGTCGGCGAAACTCAGGTATTCCAGAACTGCAACGATAAAATTGTGACGACAACACCTCGGAGCTCAACTCCCCGGGACACTACCACAACCCCTAATTGACAGGAGGCACCAAGAACAATGTTCTCGTCACAAATCCATCGGAACGATTCCAAGATACCCGCGTGATCCTAAAATATTTTTTTTGTGAAATTTGAGGAGAGAGTAGTCAAAACTTCTACGTCAGGAGACCTCACCAGAGCGACGAAGGGACTGAGGAGTAAAAAGAATCCTACTCTCCGATATATATAATCCTAAGACTCAAAACATTTGGTTCTAGACTCAACAACGTCACGGTAGTGATCAAGCAGGGGGCTCCTAAGTCGGGGATGGCTCTGATTACCAACTTGTAATGCCCACGATGCGGCTATATCTCCCACGTGTCGAGGCACGACTTAGAGGCATAACCGCATAGTGGTTTCGTCGCAAGAAGGGTCATCTTCACACAATCCCATGTAATGAACAAGAATGGGATAAAGAGTTGGCTTACAATCGCCACTTCACACAATACATCAATATCATTCATACATCATCCAAAATACAATCATATAGACCGACTACGGTCAAAATCCAGATGAAAATAAGACAACCCCAAATGCTAGATCCCCGATTGTCCCAACTGGGCTCCACTACTGATCATCATGAAAAGACACATAGTAACGACCACGTTCCTCGTCGAACTCCCACTTGAGATCGACGCCATCATCTGCACTGGCATCGTCGGCACCTGCATCTGTTTTGGTAGAATCTGTGAGTCACGGGGACTCAGCAATCTCACACCCGCGAGATCAAGACTATTTAAGCTTGTAGGAAAAGATGGTGCAGAGAGGTGGAGCTGCAGTGGCAAAAGCATATATGGTGGCTGACTTGCGCAAATGAGAGCGAGAAGAGCAGCAATGGAACGGCCGTCATCTAGCAATGACCAAGAAGAGGTCCTGAACACCTCCTTACGTCATACATAACACAGACCGTGTTCACTTCCCGGACTCCGCCGAGAAGAGACCATCACGGCTACTCACGCAGTTGATGTATTTTACTTGGGTCAAGTGACAAGTTATCTACAACCGGACATTAACAAATTCCCATCTGCCTCATAACCGCGGGCACAGCTTTCGAAAGATAATACCCTGCAGGGATGTCCCAACTTAGCCCATCATAAGCTCTCACGGTCAACGAAGGATAAACCTTCTCCCGGAAAGACCCGATCAGTCTCGGAATCCCGGTTTACAAGACATCTCGACAATGGTAAAACAAGACCAGCAAAGCCCCCGAATGTGCCGACAAATCCCGATAGGAGCTGCACATATCTCGTTCTCAGGGCACAACGGATGAGCCAGACGTCGGGTTGGCATAGACCCTAGTTGCCCAGGTGGCGCCGGACATCACTCGGTTTGGGCCAGCACTCGAAGGAGCACTGGTCCGGGGGTTTAAAATAAAGATGACCCTGGGGCTCGCGAAAACCCGGGGGAAAAGGCTTAGGTAGCAAATGGTAAAACCAAGGTTGGGCCTTGCTAGAGGAGTTTTATTCAAGGCGAACTGTCAAGGGGGTCCCATAAATCACTCGACCGTGTAAGGAACGCAAACTCAAGGAACATAATCCCGGTATAGCAGTAACTAGGGTGGCAAGAGTGGAACAAAACACCAGGCATAAGGCCGAGCCTTCCACCCTTTACCAAATATATAGATGCATTAATTAAATAAGAGATATTGTGATATCCCAACATATCCATGTTCCGACATGGAACAAACTTCAACTTCACCTGCAACTAGCAACGCTATAAGAGGGGCTGAGCAAAAGCGGTAACTTAGCCAAACAATGGTTTGCTAGGAGAGGATGGTTAGAGGCTGACATGGCTGAAATAGGAGACATGATATAGCAAGTGATAGGTAGCGAGCCTGGCAATAGAGCGAACAACTAGCATAGCAAAGATAGAAGTGATTTCGAGGGGTGGTCATCTTGCGTGCAAGATTCTCAGAGTTGTTGAAAGCTTGATCCTCGTAAGCGTACTCGACAGGTTCCTCGTGCACGAACTCGTCTCCCGGCTCTACCCAAGACAAGAACACAAACAAACGAAACCACAATCAACAACGAGAAATTCACAAGCAACATGATGCAAAACATTTATGATATGCGAGATATGATATGCGATGCATATGCGTGCTCCGGAAGGAAAATGATGAACATGGCAGTAACTTGACAATCCAAGCATGCCACTGGAAAGATGAGATGATTTCGGTCGAAATCGATATAAAGATCACCGGAATCGGATGCACGGTTTGCAAATGGCAAGCAAAACAAGAATGACACTAATCTGCGATAAACAGCAAGATAGCACTTAAAATGCAACAAGTGACAATGCTACAGCACCCCAACGTAGCAACAAAGCACATGGCAGTAATCTACAGGAGATTCTTGACAAAAGATGAACATTGAGATACGGCTAGGTCACAACATATCAAGCTCAAACAAGCATGGCAAAAGTGCAAAAGATTACAGGCTCACAGACTTGGTGAAAAACTGGACATGGCAGAAATCAGCATCAGGTAGCAATATTCAGAGCACGAAATCTACATGATACGGGAACTTAACATAACAAAACAAGGCATGGTAGTGTTCTAGTAAATGCACATGACAAAAGTCCCTTACTGACCATAATCCAAAAAGGACCAGAAGATATGATGGAAAGCATGTAAACATAGCAAGTTTCGTTACCAGGTTTCAGACTTAGCAGAAAACAGAGCATGGCAGAAATATTAATATGTAGGCCTCTTTGTGAGCTTGATGCACTCACTACAGAGGAATGCATGACAAACCAAGCATACCTACAGCAAGATGGCATGTTTATGAAGCTATCCATGGCAAGAAAAATTACATAGCATGTATGGATCAACTACACTAAGCTTGGCAAAATTGCATATCATGTTAAGAATCTGCCAGAAATATTTTATAGCAACAGTAGAGCAAGATTGAGTCATGCTATGCACCCGATAATTTCAAACAATTGCAGGAATGGATCAATTACAACTATAGCTACAAAACATCCTTACTGAACATCTTCAAAATATGCATGGATCTCTCTGTAGCATCAAGCTCACATGGCAACAAAATTACAGCAGACAAAGACTTAGGGAAATCACTAAGTCCCTGAAATCAGAAATATTACGGGGCCTACTTTGCATGCTTGTGCTAGTCACCACAGAGACCACAAAAATACATGGGCTATACCACTGGAAAGATGACATGGCATACTTCAAAACACATGTAGAGCTCATGCTCAAAAGATTCACAGATTTAATGATACAAAAATGACAAATCTCCAAGTTCTGCTAAGAACCAGAGATTAACAGCAACTAGCCCTCTTCCAACAGAGATTTGAGCATCAAGATGACCTCTAATGAACGGGGTGCAATTGAACAAAATGAAGAACATCACGAGACGAACAATTTGACATATTACACGCGCGAATCGGAGCTACATGCACAGAGTTATCGCATCGGGAACAGAGCAAGATGCTGATGAAATTAAGGACTTGGAAGAAAAAAGGGATCTCGGGGGAAAAAGTCAACGGGCCTCACCACAGAGAGATCCATCCAGATCCCGATCGTGGCTGGGTCGCCGGCGGGAGGAAGAGGCGCCGGAGGGCGACGGCGAGGCAGGGGCCGGCGGTGCCTGGCCGGAGGAGGGCGCCGGAGGGAGGCGGCGCCGGAGGTGGAGGTCGCCGGCGGAGGCGCG
>NC_057799.1:225530657-225629320 GCF_018294505.1 Triticum aestivum
CGGTTGGACGTGTCCGGCTCCGCCCGGACGTGTCCGGCGGCGGAGTGGAACGAGGGCTAGGGTTACACTGCGGTTGTATTTCGGGATGCCCACATAGTTATAGGTAGAGGGAGCTTGGAGACTCCAAATGAGGTGCGGTTTTCGCCCACACGATCGTGATCGAACGACCTAGAGCATGGAAAAGAGTTTGTGGGTTTTGGGCTGGTTTTAGAGGGGGTTTTTGCTGGATACTCAAATGGACTTTGCGGATGCCCGGTTAACCGTTGGAGTACCAAACGACCTTCGAATGGAACGAAACTTGACCGGTAGTCTCCGGGTGGTAATTTAAGACCACTTGACAAGCCTCGGTCCATTCCGAGAAAGTTTGACACACGCACACGAAAGAAAACTAGAGGGGTGCACCGGAGGAGATAGGAGCGCCGGAATGCAAAATGGACAACGGGGAAAATGCTCGGATGCATGAGACGAACACGTATGCAAATGCAATGCACATGATGACATGATATGAAAATGCATGACATGACAAAACACAAAACGAAAAACAAAACCCGACAACGGAGGGAAAAACATATCACATAGCCGGAAATGGCAAGAGTCGGAGTTACAAATATGGCAAGTTACATGCGGGGTGTTACACGCAGGCAGGCAAGTCTGGGGACCCCCGTTCCCAGAACGCCGACAGTAGCCCCCGGGCCCAAGGTGCGCTCGGGCTTGGCTTCACGGCGAAGCTAAGGGTCATGTTTGGAGCACCGCTAGCCCCAAAAGCCTGCGGCCTCGATTGACGCGTGGCGGTTGATTGGACGTGGGCGTCTCCGCTTCCCCACGTTGCCTCGGCAAATGCACGACTTGGCAAGTCCCTGCGACATGCAAGGAAAACCATCATTACCTGCGATCGTGGGAGACGCCGTGGGCCTTCTCTTGCTATAAATGGGGAGGGGGCGGAGCCCCCGTCGCCCATCTCTTCCTTCCTTGCTTGCTTCTTTCCCCGCTCCACTGCTGACAACAATGGCGCCGATCGGAAGGTTTTCCGCCGAAGAGAAAGGAAAGGCTCCCCGTGATGATCCAGGGCCACTTCCGCCGAAGAAGAGGTCGATCCATCGCCATGATGAAGCGGCGATGCAGGTGGTGTCGAGGCCTTGGTGCGAGCGGCCTCCTCCGGGGTACCCGCTACCCTTGTACGCCCGAGCCGAGGGCTCAGGAGGACGGGGCGACGTGCAGCGCCGCCCGCACCGCGCCCGGGGTCGCTGCGCCACGGTGACGCGCGCCGTCGCTCGCGGAATCCACACCGCGGACTCCTCGCGCGAGCTGCTGCTGTGGGCGCCGATGCCACCAAGCTCCTGGATCCGCTTCCCGTGGTTCTTCTCCGACGTGATGCCTCCGAGGGGGCCTCTCGAGCTCTGGTTGCAGCACGCCGACTGCAGCGCTCCGGCGACCGGAGCGGAGATCGAAGCGGTTCCCACCGGCAAGATCTTCATGACCCGTGGCTGGGAGGAGATCGCACGGGTCTGCCGTGCGAGGGGCGCCCTCGCGATCCACTTCGAGTACGACGACGCTTCCACGCTCTTCTTCAAGGTCTTCGACGCTGAGGGCCGCCGCCTGGAGTGCTGCTCCGGAGAGGAGCACCAAACTGACGCACGCTCCGCTCGCGCCCACTCCAGCAGCAGCCCTTGGGAGTCCAGCAGCTCTCCTGAGCTTTACGAGACTCCGGAGACGAGCGATGATAGTTACGTGCCCCCGAGCTCTCGCCGCGCTCGGAGCAGAGCTGCGGTGTCCGGCCGTCGCCGCCACTGATCTGGATGGGGTTGGCGTCGGCCTCCCGTGGCCCACTGTTTATGATGGCGTCCGCCACGGAAGGGTGTAGATAGGATTCCCCTTAGTATCAGCTTTTGTTTCCTGCGAAGAATCATGAATAACCCCGTGGGGCATGTAAGGATCTGCAATGTCTTTTGTACTTATCTTCCTTGTTATGAAAACTTAGCGAATGCGTGTCCCGTTAAGGCTCGGTCCCCCCTTTCTTTCCTCGCGATGGCTTGTTGCTCTGCGCTGACAGGTCCCGGTCCCCAGGCGGCTACATCCGTCGCTGGTATGCCAGGTCGCGTGTCGTGGTCAAGGCCAGGAGCTGTGCAGCCCGAGGTCCAGTAAGAGCCCCTGAGGCGCGATGCTCAGGAGGTCCCCCTTAGCGCTCAAGCAGCCAAGGTAAGGCGAGAAAGGGAGTTAACGTGGCCGCAACAGGGTTGCAGTGAGGCATGAAGGACCATTAAGCCCAAACATCTAGCCGATCCGAGGGCGGGACTTATCTTGTTGACTTCATGCCAACTCCTGACGTTGCGCTAGGGCTGCGTGCCTATTCATGCGGCATAGATAGGCCGGCCCATACAAGTTTCCCTCCCCTCATGCCTTAGTGCTCTACGTCCTCAGGTCCCGGCCCTCGAGCGAGCTCAGCCGCTGCTGGTATGCCAGGTCGCGATGCCGTGGGCAAGGCCAGGGGGTGAGGGCTGGAGAGCCAGTAAGAGCTCCTGAGTCGCGATGCTCAGGAGCCCCCCCTTTAACGCGCAAGAGAATTGCATGAGAGAAAAGGAGGCTCGCGGTGCCGCCTGCTATCCTTCCCACGGGATCCCTGTGAACCGGCACAAGAAGAAACACGGTTTGCCGTTACAGCTGTCAGCCTGCCGCTGGTTGCTCTGGATGAGGTGAAGGCACCGAGGGCCTGGTGAGGTGACGTGTGCGGGGCGTGCCGCGAGCCAGAGCTCGACCACTTAGGTTTGTCGACGTGACAGGGACGGACCCATGCACCAGCGCCGTGCCTGTGTGGAGGCCCCGAGGGAGGCGATGATCGAGCAGGTGGTAGTAGTTGGCAGGTTAAGCATGGAGAGCAGATCAGCTTAGGTAAATGCAGGAAGATACACGCCACCGGGTCCGGCCCGAGCGGCATGGGGATGATGCAGCCCGAGGGGCGCCCCCAGCAAGGTAAGCTAAAGACATAAACCAAAGGGATACATGCCGCAGGGACGGACCCACGCGGCCTGGGAATAATGCAGCCCGAGGGGCGCTCCCAACTAAATGAGCTTGGAAGATGTCACCTGGTTCTGTAGACGAAGTAGAGTTGGTGGAGCTGAAGGCGTGCGTTGAAGAAATGACTCCTCACGAGCCACCGGAGTCTGGAGCCTCGGGAGGCTCTGGAGGCTCGGGAGGTTCCCTGAAGACCGTCTCCATCTCTTCCAGGACGGCGTGGTACCTGGCCTCCTGAGCCGCCAGGACACGCCGCATGTTGCGCTCATAGGCCGACGCCACGCTCGGCAAGCCGAAGGGCATGCGAACGTAGCTGTGTGGCAGGCCCTCGCAGCGGCCCACACGCTAAGGCCAGAAGCGCTCCTGAGACGCATCCCTGTTGAGCCCTGGGACGCATCCCTGCCAGGATGGGGGGTTGCGCCTCGTGAGCGGCGGTCTCCGCGCATGGCCCTTGCGTCTTGCAGTTCGTGGGTGGTCTTGGTGATGAACTCCTGGGTGGTGGGCACTCCTCACCCCGTGCTCTCCTGAGGAACATGTGCCGCGAAGCACGCTGCCAGGTAGTGCCCAAGCGCCTCCCTCGTGAGGTCGGCAAGGTCTGAGGCCCTCTAGAAGAGAGCCCCCGAGCCCTGCCTGAGGAGGGCGCCGGGCGTGCCTTCCTATGCGACGGAGGGAGTGCCCCTGGGACGGGCGCTGATCCTGATGAGGCTCCTGCCGCGACGCCATCCTCCTGAGGTCCTGCGCGGCGCAGCTGCTTCTTCTTGGGGATGGCCTCCGGAGGGCACTCACTTCTGCTGTCGGGGTCGTCGATTGCTGCAGCTTGGAAGGCGCGCTCGAGGGAGCACACCGCATCCCTCTCTTCACATGGGACCGTGATGATTCCTCCGCTTCCTGGCATCTTGAGGACATTGTAGCCGTGATGGGTGACTGCCATGAACTTGGCCAGGGCCGGATACCCGAGGATGGCATTGTACGGCAGGCGGATTTGCACGACGTCGAAGTCGATGAGCTCGGTGCGGTAGTTCTTGTGCTCCCGAAGGTGACACGCAGGCGGACCTGCTTTATCGGTGTGGTGGACCCGTCGGTCACTCCTGAGAATGGCTTGGTGGGCTGGAGTTGTTCATATGGCACTTGGAGGTTGTCGAACGTGTCGACGGACAGGACGTTGAGCCCTGCGCCGCCGTCGATGAGGGTCTTGGTAACCTGCACATTGCTGATGACTGGGGAACACAACATCGGGAGGGCACCGGCGGTGGCCGCGCATTTGAGCTGATCCGCCGAGCTGAAAGTGACGGCGCATTGGGACCACTTGAGCGGGCGCATGGCCTCGAGCTTGGGAAGCACTGCGTTCACCTGGCGAGCGAACTGTTTGAAGATGCACTGAGAGGCTGGGGCCTGGGCGCCGCCCAAGATGCAAGCGATCGCACGCGGCTCCTGGAAGCCCCCAGCCCCCTCGTCCTGGTGGTGGTCATCGTTCCTTCTTGGTGGCGGCAGTGGGGGAAGACCGGTGTGGGCTATCCTCATGAGGCGGGTCTCTCCAGGCGCCCTCGCGAGGTTGGTCCTGCCAGCGGTCCTCGCGAGGCCTGTCGCGCCATTCCTGGCGTGGGCCACGGTCGTCCCAGCGTCCGCCCCCACGTCCTCCTTCGCGGCCGTAGCCCCGGTCGCTGCGCTCGGGGCGTCGACCGAAGCGTCCTTCTCGTATGGCTCTGAGCTCTTAACAGTCGCTGGTGTTGTGGGAGTTCAGGTTGTGGAAGGCGCAGAACGGTCGGCTGTTCTTGGAAGACTCGGGCTGATCCCTGCCCCGCTTGGTGTCGGGCTCCACTGCGAGCACAGCCGCCTCCTTGCGCTTCACGTCCTTGGCCTTGGCTTTCTTCTCCTCTGCGCCCGCGGCTGGTAGCTCAAGGAGAGAGAGGCGCCCCTCCTCAGCTCTTGCGCACTTGGTCGCCAGGTTGAACAACTCTTGAGAGGTGCAGAGCTCCTCGTGGATGGCGAGCTCTTCCTTCATCTTGACATCACAGACGCCGTCTAAGAACGCGGAGATGATGGCTTCGTCCATGGCCTTGGGGATCTTGAGGCGGGTGTCGTTGAAGCGCTGGATGTACTTCTGGATGGTCTCTCTTGGTTGTTGCTTGATGCGGCGTAGATCACCCGCGGCCGGCGGGCGGTCGCGAGTGCCCTGGAAGTTGGCGACGAAGCGGTTGTGCATTTCGTCCCAAGAGGAGATCGAGCCGTCCTGCAGGTTCAGGAGCCAGGAGCGGGCTCCGTCCTTGAGAGCCATGGGAAACCAGTTCTCCATGACTTTTTCGTCGCCGTTGGCTGCTTTGATGCTCAGCTCATAGAGCTACAGGAACTCCACAGGGTCGGCGGTGCCATCGTAGTGAGGAGGCAGCTCCGGCTTGAACTTGCCTGGCTAGGCGACGCTACGCAGCTCGGGGGTGAAGGCGTGGCAGTCGACCGTGGTTGCCGGGGCCCGCTTCGGAGGTGGAGCTTGGTCCTTACGAGGTCCGCGCTGCGCCGCTGCGGGCGGTGCGCGGTCTTGACGAGGCGGTGCGGGAAGCGCAGGTGCAGCTTCTCGCTGCCGAGGGGTTTCTTGGCAGCTTCTCTCTTCGCGCACGGGCACCGGGCATCGTGGATCACGCCGCGGAGCCACGCGCCTGGGTTCCAAGGCACCGTCTTGAGGCAGAGGTGGTGGAGGCACGCCATGAGCCTCGTCGCCCATGGCTGGTTGAGGGGGAGGTAGAGAGAGGGATGGCGCCGGAGAGCCCCCTGCGGCGCGGACGAGCTCGACGACACGGTCGAGCCACTCCTCATAGAGGTCGTCGACTGGGCGGTAGCGCAGGAGTTCGTTCGTCGCGAGGAGTGCAGCCCGTGCCTCCATGGGAGCGCGGTGCGCGTGAGACAAAGAACCGGCAGGGGCCAGCGATGGAGTGGTGGTGCGGCCGTCCTGCCGCACCGAAGGGTGCAGCAAGGACGTCTGCTGCTCGTTCCCCATCGGGCCGGTGGTAGCGTTGGCAGCGGGAGACGGAGAACGACGACGTGGCGCGCCGACGGGAGCCGTCTGAGCGACGCGGGCGGTGAGGGCAGCCCGACGCTCAGCTCGAGCATGGCGAGTGTCCGCCATGGAAATGACGGAGCGTGGAGCGACGAACTGATGGAAGGGAAGCTACGGCGCACCCCTACCTGGCAAGCCAAATGTCGGATGTGGGGTTCCAGCAAACCCTTATGGTTCGAACACTGTGGTGCGCGCGAAGTCTTTCCCTCCTACCGATCTACGCCCTAGCTCGCTAAGATCTCGCGGACGAACTCGACGAACTCGCAACACAGAAAGACACGAGGTTTATACTGGTTCGGGCCACCGTTGTGGTGTAATACCCTACTCCAGTGTGGTGGTGGTGGATTGCCTCTAGGGCTGATGATGAACAGTACAAGGGAAGAACAGCCTCCTGAGGTTGAGGTGTTCTTGTGACTAGGGTAGGCTCTTGATCGGGTCGGATCAAGCTAAGATGAGATGCCTCTACTATGGTGGCTAGCTCTACTTCTATAAGCCCTGGTCCTCTTCCCAAATATCGAGCGGGAAGGGAGCCAACAACGGCGGGCAAATTTGAAGGGGGACAACTAGTAGAAGCTATCCTGACAAAAGTGGTCTTCGCCTGCGAAAAGCTCCGGTGGTGACGCCGTCTTGGGCTCCACGATGACCTCCGTCTTGCCGTCCTCCTGGTCTCGGTCTTGTTGCACCAATATAGCAACCTTTGCCTGGTGCCTCGGTACTCTTCGCCTGCGCTGGCCTCCTTAGCACCAAAGAGGAAATAAGGACGCTGCGCATGCTGGCGCCCGCCTGGCGCCCGCCTGGTGTCGTTCATCATGGCTCACGTCACGAGAGCCTCGTGAGGTTTGCCCCGCCTTGATATCTCCGCTCCTCGTGAGCCTGCCTGGCTAGGCCACTCCCGAGGAGGTCTTGCGTTGTCCGCCTCGCGAGGCTTGGACCCTCGCGAGGGTCTTGGATGCCTTGTTGATGAAGATGGGCTGTACGGCCTGCTGGCTTAGCCACGCTGTGGGCCGCAGGCAGGCAAGTCTGGGGACCCCCGTTCCCAAAACGCCGGCAAAAACCTATGGCCCCCGGGTCTATCTTCCATTATATTAATCTCTCGTCAAAAAGCTATTTCTGTCGCCGTTTATTTTCCTTTCTTTACTTTTACTCTTTACCATAAAAATACCAAAAATATTATCTTATCATCTCTATCAGATCTCACTCTCGTAAGGAGCATCTACCCTTGATACCATACTTGGAGGACAACACTGTTGTCATGAATGAAGATGATGCCACATCTATGTAGGCACAAGAGAAGAGAGAGAAAGCAAAGGCTGAAAAAGCTGCAAAGATGCCAAGTGTTGAAGAGGCATCTGAAGTGTTTCTGAAGACCAAACAAGATCAACTTAGTTATTTGATTCAAGCAACCTTGAGGATTGAGAAGGGCTTGGCCACCCTGACTCAGAACCAAGAGAGCCTGGAGAGGATCATTGAGACAAAGTTCTACGATCTTGATCTTAAAGTGACAAAGATGCAGACAGCAGTTGAGCAGCTCCAGGAAGAAGCTGAGGAGAGGAAAGGGCAGGCTACCACAGATGCCTTTCAAAGAGTGCCAAGAGGTCAGAGATCTGCTGCAGTACCCATGACTGACACTAGATAACAAATAAGTCCCTTTATCGCGTTGGTTGTGAGGTTCTTATTTGTTTGTGTAGGTGTGTGGGACTCGAGCATGGTCTCCTACTGGATTGATACCTTGGTTCTAAAAAACTGAGGGAAATACATACGCTACTTTACTGCATCACCCTTTCTTCTTCAAGGGAAAACCAATGCAGTGCTCAAGAGGTAGCAGTAAGACAAGGGACAAGGTAACCTAATGCTTTCATGGACATCATCATGTATGAATTTAATTCTATGTCCATGGATATCCTTGTTTGTTCCTTGTGGGACTAACCCGTGTAGGTATTGAAAGTGCAACTCACTCCAATGGATTGTTCCAAATGATCTACATCAATATTGAGCATCCACATCTTCAACATCGACATGAAGTCATCATCGACAAAACCCAAGGTTAGTTCATCCCTCTTCGGGGGGATGTCACATCTAGGGGAGCTTTACTCAAAAACATTGAGCTAAATCAACTCTAATGGTGTGAACACAACAATGCTTTATGTAAAAGTGGTAACCCCACTTGCGCTTAAATGATGAGTATGACCTATGATCAAATGTTCTCATTTGACTCCTAAGTCAATATACTCATATATAGATGAGCTAGTAATCGCCAATTGCTTGATAGATGCTAGAGTGTTTGTGCATGCTTTGCCACATATTTCATTTTCCATTTTGATATAGTGTTTGTGCATGCTTTGCCACATATTGATAGATGCTAGACTTAAACTTCCAAAACCTCTCTATGCATTTCGGTTTGACCGATTCATCCTTTTCGGTCTGACCGAGTTCACTGGGTTGATCTAGGTTTTCAATCTCGGTGCAACCGATTAGAACATTTCGGTCACACTGAGTTGTAGCAACCACTTGCGATTCTTCATCTCGGTGCCACGAGTTGTTCCACTCGGTAACACCGACAGGGTCAGGATATATATACTGACGGGTTGAATTTTGGAAATTTCTCTAAAACCCTTCGTCCCGCGCGTGTCCTGCTCTGTCGCCTTGGGTCTCCGGATCATCCTCTCGTCGCCAGCAACCTTCCACCGCTGGTCTCCGTCGCCTTCAATGGATATCAACCCCACCTTTGCCGCCGTAGCGAACTCAACGCCGAACTAGGGTATGAGTTCGAAACTTTGTGATGTTCCTTACTCTAATTCTTAGCACAAAGCAAATGCCATGTTCTTTACCACTGATGAGATCATCCTGTCCAGCAAGAACATCCCTTAGATTAGAATTGATTCAAAAATTTAGGGTTAGGTTTCCGCCGAACTCATCTCAGACCGACCGAGTTGTGGAAATCGGTCTCACCGATTTGGCTTAGGCCATTGCACTTGCATTTTTTGGTCTAACCGAAAGTTGCAAATCAGTGTGATCGAGATCAACTCTCTGTTAAACCCTAGCAATCTCGGAGTCACCGAACTGTGTCTCGGTCTGACCGATTTCACTAGTTTAGAGTCCAAAAATTGCTTCGGTGTCACCGAGTTTAACAAATCGGTAGCTCCGAAATGCTTTCTGTGGAAAACTAAAACTAAGTTTTCGACTCATTTGTTTTGCAAAAACTCTGCACTTTGTGATGGTCATCCACTCTACCTCATCTATATCAATTCACCGGGTCTGCTGTCAGTTTGCTTTGCCAGTATGTCTGATCAGAGTGATAGCAAAAACAAGTCAGAAGAGCAAGTGAACATGAGTGAGCGCACTAGTCCCTCTAGCAGCTATGATGAGGGCAGCAGGAGTACCCCAAGCAATTTGCCCAAAGCAGCTACAAGGACAAGGAAGAAGAGAATATCAGACTCAGAGGATGAGGAATATGTGGCTGCTGAGGAGGAAGTGAGCTGCAAAAACAAAGTGCTGAAGAAGGAATATGGAGATGCTGCTGCAACAAAACCTGGTATGCTCAAGAAGGCACCTGCCAAGAGAGTTCCTGTGTCAAAGGCCAGAGCCTCCACTCTTGACACTTCCAAATCAACTGGAGGAGAGGCTGCTGGCGAGGGCAAGAAGAAGGAAAGGAAAAGAGGAAGATGGTGCAAGAAGGTGGATCCAATGGCAGAATTTGAAAAGCACTCTTCTGATGAAGATGAAGAAGACGAAGAGGATGCTGCTCCAGCACCCAAGTCACAAAAGCTGATGGGAGATGCCATCAAGTCTAGGGTTGCCCCTTCTAAGCCCAAGACAACTCCCAAAGCTTTTGCTCAAGCTCCAAAGACTTCAAAACCCAAGAGGAGCATAAGAAATGTTGCAGCTGCTGGGAAGAACAAGGCCCAGTGCCTCAGATTGAAGAAGAAGATGCTGAAGCCCAAGTGAGATCATGATGATAATCATCCAGTGGCAGAAGACATGAAGATCAGAAAGGATGCAGGTCTCAGAGTTTCGAGATAATCAGATCCATATGCTGTGAGAAGAAAGACTGCTGTGGACTACAGGTTCCATACCAAGGAATAGCAGGATTTGTATGAGACCATCTTTCTTGACAAGAAGCCTATTGTTTGTGATAAGAAGTGGGCTGATTGGGAGTACATTGATGAGAATGAAGATCATTTTCTAGGTGTGCATGAAAGCTTCAGATCATGTGGAGTGCACAAGTTTGTGGGCCCGAATCTTACCAAGTGGAATGATGAGCTCATTATGCAGTTCTATTCTACGTCTCATTTCTATCCTGATGGTAGAATTGTTTGGATGTCCGAGGGTACAAGGTACCAATCAACTGTTGATGAATGGGCCAAATTAATCAATGCCCCTGAAGAGCATGAAGATAACTTGGATGTCTATGCCAAGAAGAAGAAAGACTACAACTCAATGGCCAACATGTACAAGGAGATTCCAGACAAAGACTTGGAAACTCATAAGCTTGGGTCTGTTCATTATTAGTTGTCTGGTTTGGCCACAATCAATACTATTCTGAGGCATACCTTGTTCCCAAAATCTGGAGATCACAAGATGATCAGAGGCCATTCAATCAACTTGCTGCAATTATTTGATGTGCCCCAAAAGTTCAAAGTCATGAGCCTGATTGTGGAAACAATCAAAAGGACAGGTCCATATCAAAAGATATCATGTGGGTATGCTCCACATATTCAGGTGCTCATCAACTCCAAGATGGGCACATGCACCTATTTGTTAGATAAGGAGCATCTACCCTTGAGACCATACTTGGAGGACAACACTGTTGTCATGAATGAAGATGATGCCACATCTGTGTAGGCACAAGAGAAGAGAGAGAAAGCAAAGGTTGAAAAAGCTGCAAAGATGCCAAGTGTTGAAGAGGCATCTGAAGTGTTTCTGAAGACCAAACAAGATCAATTTGCTTATCTGATTCAAGCAACCTTGAGGATTGAGAAGGGCTTGGCCACCCTGACTCAGAACCAAGAGAGCCTGGAGAGGATCATTGAGACAAAGTTCTATGATCTTGATCTTAAAGTGATAGAGATGCAGACAGCAGTTGAGCAGCTCCAGGAAGAAGCTTAGGAGAGGAAAGGGCAGGCTACCACAGATGCCTTTCAAAGAGTGCCAAGAGGTCAGAGATCTGCTGTAGGGCCCATGCCTGACACTAGAGCTACTACATCAGCACCTGCAACCACAGCATCAGTGCCACCACTAGTTGCAACTCCACCAGCTCCAACAACTTCAACCGATGCATTCGTCCTTGGGGTCCTCTCAACACCACCTCCTGAAGATCAAACCTAGAGAGATGCATAGCACTATGCATTTTCAAACTTTTTGGTAACTTGTTGCCAAAGGGGGAGAAATGTATAGATCATAGGCTTCGAGAGAGAGTGTTTTTGCCTCTTTTGTCTCTCTTCCTATTTGGTTGATACTTATTTGTGTGCTTGCTTAATACTCTATGTCTTTGTGTGTGAGATACTTGTATAATCATGTGTTTGGTCATATCATACTTTAATGCTTGCTTGAATGATGTTATCTTTTAATTCTTATATGATCATTCACTTTGCCTTGGTGATGAGTGCACGTGTCGGATCTCGGGTTCTGGCAAAACCCTTAAGGTTCGAACTCTGGGTGCGCGCGAAGATCTCTCCCTCACAAGTTACGCCCTCACACGCTTCACGATCTCTAGGCTAGCTCGGCGAACTTGCAACACAAGGGACACAAGATTTATACTGGTTCGGGCCACCATTCTGGTGTAATACCCTACTCCAGTGTGGTGGTGGTGGATTGCCCCTTGGGCTGAGGATGAACAGTACAATGGGAAGAACAGCCTCCTGAGGACAGGTGCTCTTGTGCTTGGTGAACTTGAGGGTATGTGGGGATTGCTCTCTTCCGTCCCCTCCTACTGTGGTGGCTAGTCCTATTTATAGAGGCCCTGGTCCTCTTCCCAAATATTGAGCGGGAGGGGATCCCACAACGGCCAATTTGAAAGGGGACAGCTAGTACAACTTATCCTAACAAAAGTAGTCTTCGCCTGCCAAAGGCTCTGGTGGTGACGCCGCCTTGGGTTCCACGGTGACCTCCGTCCTGCCGTCCTACTGGTCTTGGTCTCGTTGCACCGATAGGGAAACCTTTGCTTGATGCCTTGGTACTCCTCACCTGCGCTTGGCCCTTAGCACCAAAGACGAAACAAGGACACTGCACATGCTGGCGCCCACCTAGTCTTGATCGTCATGGCTCACGTCATGAGAACCTCGCGAGGTTTGCCTTGCCTAGATCTCTCCGCCCCTCGCGAGCCAGCCTGGTGAGGCCGCTCCCGAGGAGGTCTTGTGTCGTCCGCCTCTCGAGCCTTGGCCCCTCGCGAGGGTCTTGAAAGCTTGTTGGTGAAGATGGGTCGTACGGGCCCGCTCGCAGAGCCACACCGTGGGCCGCAGGCAGGCAAGTCTGGGGACCCCCGTTCCCAGAATGCCGACAACATGTTTTTAGTTTTTATCATTTTGAGCGCTCCACCAAGATGTGTGTGACATGGAAGAGTAACCCATGACCCTAATCGATTGTGCATTTGCATTCAAAAGCAAATTTTAAATAATGCACAAATTTAGGGGGAGCTCTTACTTATCACATACTTCTCAAAGCGACGATGTATTTCAATCTTATTATCATTTGTCAAAGCTTTGATCTATATGTTTTCATCAATTACCAAAAAGGGGGAGATTGAAAGTACAACTATCCCTGGGTGGTTTTGGTAATTCCTAACAACATATAGCTCATTGAACTAATGCTATTTCAAGACGATCATTTCAGAAAGTTCAATGATTGGCATGGCATGGCATGGACTAGGAATGTGGACCCCTCAAAATGCTAAGGACACATATTGGCTCAAGCTCAAGACTCTACATTTTCATTTTAGTGATCCAAGATCACATTTAGTCCATAGGAAAAGCCAATACAATTAAAAGGGGATGAGGTGTTGCTTAATGGCTTGCTTGCTCAATGTGCTTAGTGATATGCTCCAAAAACCCTCAACCACTTTCTCATTTCCACATATGTCCCAAACCAAAAGTCAAACTCGGCCCCACCGATTTGATCTATCTAGCACCACCGTGTTCATTTGACATAGCCACAGCCAGAAACCCTAATAACTCCGGTCTCACCGATAGGGATCTCGGTCTCACCAAGATGGGATTGCAAACTCTCTGTTCCCTCCGTAATATTTCGGTCTAACCAAGATGAGCGATCGGTCCCACCGAGTTTGCAATACAAACTCGATGTTTCCCTTTCGTAACATTTTGGTCTCACCGAAATGAGCGAATCGGTCCCACCGAGTTTGCCTGACCAACTCTCTGTTTGCCTATTACAGAAATCGGTCCTACCGAGTTATGTGATCGGTCTCACCGAGATTACGTTATGCCCTAACCCTAATGAAATCGGTCCCGCCGAGTTGACATGTCGGTCCCACCGAAAATCCTAACGTTCACATTTTGAACTAAATCAGTCTGACCGAGTTTCTCGATTCGGTCTCACCGGGTTTGGTAAATTGTGTATAACGGTTAGATTTTGTGTGTAGACTATATATACCCCTCCACCCACTCTTCATTCGTGCAGAGAGCCATCAGAACGTGCCTACACTTCCAGCATACATTTTCTGAGAGAGAACCACCTACTCATGTGTTGAGACCAAGATATTCCATTCCAACTGTCGGTGTCAAAACCGGCGGATCTCGGGTAGGGGCCCAGAACTGTGCGTCTAAGGTCGATGGTAACAGGAGACGGGGAACACAATGTTTACCCAGGTTTAGGCCCTCTCTATGGAGGTAATACCCTACTTCCTACTTAAATTGATCTTGATGAATATGAGTAATACAAGAGTTGATCTACCACGAGATCGTAATGGCTAAAACCCTAGAAGTCTAGCCTGTATGACTATATCTGTTTCCGGACTAAACCCTCCGGTTTATATAGACACCGGAGGGGACTAGGGTTGTACAAAGTCGGTTACAGGGAAAGGAATCTTCATATCTGGATGCCAAGCTTGCCTTCCACGCCAAGGAGAGTCCCATCCGGACACGGGAGAGAGTCTTCGGTCTTGTATCTTCACAGCCCATTAGTCTGGCCCATGTCCAACAGGGGGCGGACGCCCGAGGACCCCTTAGTCTAGGACTCCCTCAGTAGCCCCTGAACCAGGCTTCAATGACGAGGTGTCCGGCGCGCAGATTGTCTTCTGCATTGCAAGGAGGGTTCCCCTTCCTGAATACTCCAAGATAGTCTTCGGACACAACGAATGTGTCCGGATCTGCAACACAAGTACCACACACTCAAGCGCAGAGAGTATAATATTTCCTGAGTCCAATCCGCTGACAACTTTTTGTAATGTGACATCACATCTGCCCGGTCATTATTTCGAACCGTTTTCGTCTGTCGTTCCACGTTTCGAGACGCGATTTTCATTGGCACGTCTTGTCGAAGCAGAGATCGTGTCCTCTTATTGCGGGATTCTCATCATTACGGGCATGGGTAATCCAACCGTGCCGTTTGCACAGCCCTTGGGAATAGGTGAGTTTTAAGGCGAGTGGGAGGCGTTTGATATTCACTGCCTTTATAAGGAGATAAGGATTCCCCTTCTTCACCCACGCCTTCTCTTTCTCTGCCCTTCCATTCTCGAGCTCCAGCGCCCAAGTCTTCATCCTTTTCGCTTCCAGAAAGCACTCAACCATGTCCGGATCTGGAGGGCAAAGCAAGTGGATGGCCTCCTCCATCAAGGAGAAGGACATCACCGAGCTTCGGGAGGCTGGGTATCTGGCGAAGGAAATCGCTCACCGGCTTCCGGCCAAGGGGCAAGTCGTCCCCACCCCGAAGCCCAACGAGAGGGTGGTGTTCATCCTCCATTTCGTCCGCGGGTTAGGGTTTCCTCTCCACCCTTTCGTCCGCGGACTCATGTTCTATTACGGGCCAGATTTCCATGATCTAGCGCCAAACTCCTTCCTCACCATCTCGGCATTCATTGTCATGTGCGAGGCCTTCCTCCGCATTCCTCCCCACTTCGGACTATGGCTCAAGATCTTCAACGTGAAGCCGAAGGTGGTGGATGGCCAACATGCGGACTGTGGAGGAGCTATGGTGAGCAAGATGCCCAATGTCAAATGGCCCAAAGGCACGTTTGTGGAGACGGTCAAGAAGTGGCGGAAGCTGTGGTTCTATATCACAGAGCCTCGTGACGCCACCTGGGCCGCAGCTCCTGAGTTCAAATCCGGAGCTCCAATGCGGCTCACCTCCTGGATAGAGAAGGACCCAAATTGGTCTTCGTCGGATGAGCTGATAGCGCTGCAAACACGCATCCAAAGCATGGTGGACAAAACATCAAGATCGTCCACGTGATCCAGGTGATGCTAGTTCACCGGATCCTACCATGCCAGAGCCGAACATGCCCTTTATGGGAATTTGATCCGGAGAAACACCCGACCTTGGAAAGGCTCTTCAGAACCACCCACGAAGATGCCTGGAAGTTGCTCTTTAAGGGCAACGAGACGCCGGCGGCCATAGACTCAGACTGCGGGCACGATCTTGCCCATCCTGCCAGTACGGTAATACTTTCTTGTCTCACGGTGCATCCTCTACTTGCTTGTTCAAGGAAGATATTTAAAACTTCACTATTTACTTTTTCAGGTATGGACAGAGAAAGCGGAGCGGATCCGGTGTCCGACTCCACTGCCCGAGGAACCAGTCATCCCTCTCCTGGCGAAGATGCTGGTTCCGGCACCCTACAAGGCACCAGAGAAGAAGGCCAAGAAGAAGGCCAAGGGGGCCAAAGGTGGCCCTCGCCGCAAAGGAGCTTCGGACGTGTCGTCCGAAGACAAGACTCACTCCTCCGCCGCCGAAGACAACGACGGGGGGGAGGAAGAAAGCAACTCTCCCCTGGTGGGGGAAGGAAAAAGAGGGCGGCCTCCACGAATCTGGAGGCGGAGGCGCCCAAAAGGAGGAAGGGCCCCCTTCGCGGATAACTCCACGTGGGACGTCGACAGCAGCCCCGAGCGACGCCCCCGAAGCAAGCCCCTGGCCGCATCGTAAGTACTAAAACCCATATATGTCCATGTATCCGGCCTCTCCTCTTCATTGTATTAATCATGCTGAATTATGCCATTGTAGTTCGGCCCACGACAGCTCCCCGCGATCGTCATCAGGAGGTTCGCTGGATTCAAAGGCGATGGCCAGTGAGTCACCGCCGGCCCCTGACTCTCCCAAGGCCATGGGCGACGATGAGGTGCTGTCCCAAAGGACCTTCCCAGGCCAGGGAGAGGTTCGGGAGGCCATCAAGGTGGCGCCGGAGGGCGAAACCTCGGTCGTCGAACACCTGGGGGAGCAGGTCCCCATGGAGACTGGCAACGGGGGCCGTGTTCAGTTCGGCCCCCAGCCGAACACGGTTCCGGAGACCCATATGGTTCAGGAATCTGACGAGCAGCCTCCTTCGAAAGAAGGAGGTGTGCCTGTCCCGCCGGTGACCTCTGTCCAGCAAGAGGTACGGGTTAATCTGCTGGAAGCGCTACGAGGCGCTTTAATTGTGGAGGAGCGTCGTATCCTTATGGGTACGTTGATTGAGAGGGTTCAGTCTGTCAAGAGTGGACTAACCGAAGCCTGCAGCAGCCTGCTGACCGGCTTTGAGGTAAGCGACGCAAAAGAAAGAGTCCTAGTATAGAGAGTAACCCCTGAGACATTGTCTGGTGTTCGTAAAGAAAAGCCGGACAGAGGATCAATTAATTTTCGCAGGAAACTAACTAAATATGTCTTATGTGAATAAGCAGGCGTCGTTGCTGGCGCAACCTCTCAAGCAGCGGAGGCCTCCGGATTAAAGCTGAGTCTGGAGCGGGCCGTAGAAGAGCTCGGCGTAAGCAAGGTATGTTGTGGCTAGTTGTTTACTCAGAAAGGATGAATGGTGTGTGATGACCGTAACGTCATGGTATTTGTAGGAGCGGCGACCGAGGTCGAGGTCCTTAAAAAGGCTCTGGCCGAAGCCGAGGAAAAAGCTGCCAAGGAACAAGCCGCCCGTAAGAAGCTCAAGGCCAGGCTTAATGAGGTCCAGCAAGAGCTCCAGGATGCTGTGAAAAAATGCGAGACCTCGGAGTGCGATGTTTCGGCTCGAGAGACCGAACTCGCCAAGGCTCGCCAAAGTGCGGAAGAGGCCCGGGTTGAAGCCGAGGGCGCCCTCCAGGAGATCCAGGAAGCCAAGAAAATCGCGGTGGGTAAGGGGTTTAGTATGCAAAGCAAGTATGTGAAAAAGAAGTATTTCTTACTAACCCAGATTCAGAGTTCTCCAGGGGCGTTTGCGGATCTGCAGCGCAGTGTGTCAGACGCTGCGGAGTTCTTCCGAGCCGAAGAAGGGAGCTCAATGGAGAAGCTGTTCTGGTCGCAATATCTTGCGCCAGAACATCCAATGCCCTTTAGCGATCAGCTAAAACAGCTGGTCGAGCTGCATATGATGGCCGAGCTAGCCATGAAGGATTTGATAATCCAGCTATGGCCTGCCAAAGCTATACCCAGCAGCTACTTTGGTCTCATGAAGCGGCTGGTAGATGCTTTCCTTCGGCTGGATGTCATCAAGCGGTCGGCCTGCATCGAGGGAGCACGCATGGCCTTCGCCCGCATCAAGGTGTGGTGGGCGAAGATGGATGCCGTCAAGCTTGTGACCGAGGGGCTGCCCGAAGGCAAGGAGCACCACACGCCCGAGCGGTATTTTGAAGACGTCCTGGAGGGGTCTCGCATTGTGGCGACGCAATGTGTGCAAGACATTATCTTTGAATGAATATACTCATGTTGTCTCTGCCTTGTATGATGAAACATAGTTGTTATGTAATATAATGTTTGTTTTTTTAGAAAAAATTACCTCCTGTGCGGCCGTGTTGTATGAAATCTGAGAGTTGGCCAGTCGTCGGCTTCTGCCCCCACGTAGGTAGTCCAGGGGTGTTCGGGATGGAATCTGAACACTCTTGATCCAATTGTTTGGTCCTTGAAGGAGGTGTTTAGCACAACGAACCAGGCAATCAGACTATGCGGCTTGAACACCCTCACTTAGCCATAGGAGTTTGACAATAAAAAATTTAGGCGTAGCCCCTAGTATCCGAACTAGGATGCTATAAACACCTGATCGGGCAAGTACCAATCCTTCGTGTAATGCGGAAAAAATCCTTAAAGATTTGAGACCTCCGAAGAGCTGACCGGCTCTCGCCGCATCATGACAGTCAGTTTTCGGCTTTCTCTACTGGGGTGCTCATCCGGGTAAACCAGGGCACAATCGCAGTAGTTCTCCCTTTACTACCTTAGCCGATATAGCGGAACGTAAGGTAGCAAGCACAGGAGCCGGGCAACCCAACTATTGACCAAAGACATGATTCAGAGCCAATGCATACAGTGCTAAATTCGGGGTGCCGAACTATACTGTGAAAAGTGTTCAGACTTTGCTGCCGTAGTGCGAGGCACTATGAAGCCCCTAGCAAATGTGAAACGTACCAAAGTGTATGGGTGCTATTTGATAAGGTTATCAATAGAAAAAGGAAAACAGAAAAGGAGCAAGGGTCATGAGCCAGGGCCGCAGAATTTGGCTGCAAACTATTTCCATTAAAATTTGATTAATACGTCAAAGCGCATTGATACAAATAGTGCAATAAGCAACGGGCTAAGCTACAACCAAGGGAGAGCTGCTTGTGGATCCTGAAAACAGGTAAAGTGATCGTTGAAGAAACCACCTAGAAACTCCCCTATACGTCAGTGCTTCTTGCCATCTTGGTGTATTTATCCTTCGAAAGGACCGGTGATCAGGCCATCAGGGAAGGTCTGTGGGAAACGAACCTGAAAAGGAGAAAAACGAAACAGTGAAATTATATGTGTCCGGGGGCGGTTTAGCCGTATTGTGGATCACAAGCTAGTTATGCATCCGTCTATGCCCATGGTATTTTGAGTGCGTAGTTATGTACGCGCGGTGCGAATGCCGCCACTTGTTTGGGACTGGGACGGAGGACAAATTGCTAGTTGAGCTCTTGACGAGCCGAGCTGTCCTGCGGCAGAATAGTTCGGACCCTCTTGATAGTGTCCGGGAGCTCGGCTGCCGAATTAAGGTTCTACTTGAAAAGGCCGCTCTGTACTTCTGTTGCTAAGGAAGCGGTGTGCTCCTCGGTGCGGAGCGTTCCGTGTTTCCGTTAACTGTTATGACGCCGCGTGGTCCGGGCATCTTGAGCTTGAGATAAGCATAGTGAGGCACCGCATTGAATCGAGCAAATGCGGTCGTCCGAGCAGTGCGTGATAGCCGCTGCGAAAAGGGACGATATCGAAAATTAGCTCTTCGCTTCTGAAGTTGTCCGGAGATCCGAAGACGACCTCTAGTGTGATTGAACCCATATAGCGGGCCTCTACACATGGTATGAGTCCTTTAAAGTTAGTCCTTGTGGGCTTGATTCGTGATGGATTGATGCCCATTTTGAGTAATGTATCTTGATAGAGCAGGTTCAGGCTGCTGCTGCCGTCCATGTGGACTCGCGTCAGGTGGAATCCATCAATTATAGGGTCAAGGACCAATGCGGCTGAGCCGCCATGACGGATACTGGTCGGATGATCCCGGCGATCGAAGGTGATCGGTCATGACGACCATGGATTGAATTTTGGGGCGACTGGCTCTATCGCATAGACGTCCCTGAGTGCGCGCTTGCGCTCCCTCTTGGGGATGTGGGTAGCGTATATCATGTTCACCGTTTTGACCTGAGGGGGAAACTTCTACTGCCCCCCTGCATTCGATGGCGGGGCTCCTCGTCATCGTCCCCGCTTTGCGATCCCTTCTCCTTGTTTTCGGCATTTAATTTGCTGGCCTGTTTAAAAACCCAACAATCTCTGTTGGTATGATTGGCTGGTTTGTCTGGGGTGCCATGGATCTGGCACGGACGGTCGAGTATGCGGTCCAAACTGGATGGTCCCGAATTGTTTATTTTATATGGCTTCTTCCGTTGACCGGACTTGGGGCCGCTGAATCCAGCGTTGACTGTAGTGTCATCGGTGTTATCACCATTGCTTCAACATTTGAACTTATTGCGTCGGAGATTGCCGTTGCTGTTTTTGACCTCGGAGGTGCCCGCTTCGCTTGCCGTGTTTTTGCTACGGTCCAGCCAACTATCCTCACCCGCACAAAAGCGGGTCATGAGTGACGTGAGGGCCGCCATGGACTTCGGCTTTTCTTGGCCGAGGTGGTGGGCGAGCCATTCATCGCGGATGCTGTGTTTAAAGGCCGCTAGGGCTTCGGCATCGGGGCAGTCGACGATTTGGTTCTTTTTAGTTAGGAACCTAGTCCAGAATTTCCTGGCTGATTCTCCGGGCTATTGAAGTATGTGAATTAGGTCATCGGCATCTGGTGGCCGGACATATGTACCTTGAAAGTTGTCGCAGAAGGCGTCATCCAAATCCTTCCAGCTGCCAATAGAGTTTTCAGGAACAATTTTTAACCAGTGTCGAGCTAGCCCTTTGAGTTTTAACGGGAGGTATTTGATGGCGTGGAGATCATCTCCATGGGCCATATGGATATGGAGAAGGAAATTCTCGATCCACACCGCGGGATCAGTTGTTCCATCGTATGATTCGATATTCACGGGTTTAAACCCTTCTGGTAATTCATGCTCCATTACTTCGTCAATGAAGCAAAGGGGGTGTGTGGCGCCCCTATATCGGGCCACATCGCGACGTAGCTCCGATGGAGTCTGTCTGCGGTTTTTGTCCTGGGCGTGACTAGGCTTGTCACGTCCGAATAGATAGCCATCGCCATGTGTCGGGGCACGTCCTCGCGATCCGTAGATCGATCTGGTATGTCCTGCTCTACTGTCCAGGTCCTGCAAAAGGTCATATGTATAACCCCGAGCTGTTTTATCTCTGCCTTTACCATGAGGTGGGGCGGCCTGATGTTCGTCTTGAGTTGCCGCTTTGTCCCGACCAGGTGGTGGTCGGTCAGCCGCATTGCGCGATGATGGTATGGGCTCCGGTGCCTCATCATCGAACTGAGGTAGCAATTTGCGCTTCGGGTAACTTTTGGCTGGGCGCTTAAGCCTGTATTCTTCGGCTGCCAGGACATTGGTCCATCTATCATTTAGCAGATCTTGATCAGCTTGAAGCTGCTGCTGCTTTTTTTCAGGCTCCTTGTAGTGGCTATTAGCTGACGCTTAAAGCGCTCCTACTCGAGGGGTTCCTCAGGCATGATAAAATCCTCGTTGCCGAGGCTCGCCTCCTCCTCGGAGAGCGGAAGATAATTACTGTCCTCCGAGACTTCGTTTATGGCCTGTTCGTCACGGCTAACTTGCCCATCTTCCCGTTATTCTTGTTCGGAAGTTGCTTCAACGGTGTCTTCATTATCTTCTGCACCGTCCAGAGTATTATCTTCTCCTGTGCCAGTGTTACTATCTTTGATGTGGCGTGATTTTGAGCGGCACCGTTGACGCCGGCGCTTTGGTGGTATCTCGGGAGGTTTATCCTCGACTGGATCCTTCTTGTTATCACCCTTGTTCTCTTCAGGTGTGTCCACCATGTATACATCATACGAGGAGGTGGCCGTCCAACGTCCGGTAAACGGCGGGGTTTTGCGCCTCCTCTTCTCCGATATCGTCGTCCATGCCGTCGATGTCTTCGGAGCTGTAATCGAGCATGTCAGTTAGGTCCTCGACAATGGCTATGAAGTGGGCGGTGGGTGGGAAGCAAAATTCCCCGTCATCAGCCTCCAGTTCGAAACGGATAGTGTTTGGCTGCGAGCCCCACGCTAAGGATAGTGCTCTTAACGAGTTTAAAACGTCGCCCAAAGGCGAGTGTCGGAAAATGTCAGCGGAGCTGAATTCAACGATCGATGACTGATCGAGCTCGACGCTTGTGGACGCACATGGTTCGGAGCCTGTAGCCGGAAACGTGTCCGAGGCTCCGGTAACACAGATTCCACTCGAGGTTGGGTCTGTGTGCGGCTCTGACGCCGCTGGGACTGCGACATCCGTGGCGGGGTTGAGCTTCCCGTCTTCAGATGGCGAGATTTGCTCCGGATCTAAGGCCAGAGGAGTCACAGGTGCTATCTCCTGGGTGTGATCCGATGACAGATTTAAGTCATGTTCATCGTGGTGATGGGAAGCGGCTGCCGAGGTCTCGAATCCGTCGAAGATCAAGTCTCTGCGGATCTCAGTGACGTAGTTCAAGCTCCCGAATCTGACTTGACGGCCAGGGGCGTAGCTGTCGATCTGCTCCAGATGGCCAAGCGAGTTGGCCCGCAGTGTGAAGCCGCCGAACACAAAGACCTGTTCGGGAAGGAAGACTTCCCCTTGGACAACATTGTTGTGGATGATTGAAGGGGCCATCGAACCTTTTGAGGACGGCACAGTGAAATTCTCAATGAAAGCACCAATGTCGGTGTCAAAACCGGCGGATCTCGGGTAGGAGGTCCCGAACTGTGCGTCTAAGGTCGATGGTAACAGGAGACGGGGGACACAATGTTTACCCAAGTTTGGGCCCTCTCTATGGAGGTAATACTCTACTTCCTGCTTGATTGATCTTGATGAATATGAGTATTACAAGAGTTGATCTACCATGAGATCGTAATGGCTAAAACCCTAGAAGTCTAGCGTGTATGACTATGTCTATTTCCAGACTAAACCCTCCGGTTTATATAGACACCGAAGGGGACTAGGGTTGTACAAAGTCGGTTAAAGGGAAAGGAATCTTCATATCCGGACGCCACGCTTGCCTTCCATGCCAAGGAGTCCTATCCGGACACGGGAGAGAGTCTTCGGTCTTGTATCTTCACAACCCATTAGTCTGGCCCATGTCCAACAGGCCGGATGCCCGAGGACCCCTTAGTCTAGGACTCCCTCGCCAACCACAATAATCTTGATCTCTAGCCTTCCCCAAGTTGCTTTCCACTCAAATCATCTTTCCACCCAATCCAAATCCGTGAGAGAGAGTTGAGTGTTGGGGAGACTATCATTTGAAGCACAAGAGCAAGGAGTTCATCATCAACACACCATCTATTACCTATTGGAGAGTGGTGTCTCCTAGATTGGTTAGGTGTCACCTGGGAGCCTTCGTCAAGATTGTGGAGTTGAACCAAGGAGTTTGTACGGGCAAGGAGGTCGCCTACTTCGTGAAGATCTACCCTAGTGAGGCAAGTCCTTCATGGGAGATGGCCAATTTGGGATAGACAAGGTTGCTTCTTCGTGGAACCTTCATGGGTGGTGTCCTCTGTGGACTCGTGCAACCGTTACCCTTCGTGGGTTAAAGTCTGCATCAACGTGGATGTATGATAGCACCACCTATCAGAACCACGGAAAAAATCTCCGCGTCTACATTGTGTTTGCTCCCTCCAAACTCCTCCCTTTACCTTCATATGCAAATGTTTTACATTCCGCTTCTATACTCTTAGACTCGCATGTGTAGCTTGATTGCTTGACTTGTGCTAAGTTGCTAAAATCTGCCAAGACTTAAAATTGGGAAAAGGCTAGATTTTTATTTGGTCAAGTAGTCTAATGACCCCCCCTCTAGACATACATTATATCCTATATGGGGGTCCCCTTTGGCGCGCAAGCGGCTCCTGAAGGACTGAAAGGGAAACATCCTTGCCCAAGCAAGATCGCTAGAGACAAAGCACTTACCAAAAGGTTCATGCCCGCGCGTGTAAGGTGACGTATCTCGGCGAGCCTACGGTGATTCTTTCGCTACGAGGGCAGCTTCTAGTGCGACGACATGCTATGTCCTTCTCCTAGTGGCGCCCCTAGGCAGAACTCGTGCCGACCCCATCTTTCCCGCTCGTCTGGATGCTCTACGCCCTTGGGTCCCGGCCCTCGAGCGAGGCTCAACCGCCGCTGGTATGCCAGGTTGCGATGACGTGGTCAAGGCTAGGGGGTGAGGGCTTGAGAGCCAGCAGGTGCCCCTGAGGCGCGGTGCTCAGGGCCCCCCTTTAACGTGCAAGCAATTTGCGCAAAAAAAGAGTGGTTCGCTTCGAGAGGGTGCCTAGGAGGGGTTGCGCCTCGAGGTGCTGGCGGGGCCGCTCGTGGTCCCAGCTCCGGAGGTTCCTGCGAGTTAGCCAAAGAAAGAAAACATAGCACACAACCATGCTTGTTATCCTGCCGGTGATCTTTCCGCAAGAAAATGAAGGCACTAAGGACCCAGTGAGGTGACGTGCGTAGGGCCAGCTGCATGCCAGAGCTCGATCTCTTAGGTTTATCAGCGCTGCAGGGATGGACCCAAGCACAGGCGCCGTGCCAGCAGCCCCCGTTGTGGGATGAGTAGGAGGCGAGTCAGCAACGCGCAGAGGGCGCGAGGGGTGAATCCATAAATAACGAGACAACAGGGGAAACATCAACAACCATGATAACACAAGCATGCATGCTGGTCCGGAGTACATGAATGAAAATGGTGCGGCTGCGGGGCTGGCCCTAACAGCTTGAGGATGATGCAGCCCGAGGGGCGCCCTCAACTGAACAAACCAAAAAGTCACCTGGTACCGTCATTGTTGAAATGTTGGAGTAGTTGAAGATGCGCGCTGAAGAGGTCGTTCCTCACGCGTTGTCCAGCTTCTGAGTCTCAGGGGGCTCCAGAGGTCCAAGAGGCTCGCGAGGATCCAGCACCTCCTCCATCAAGATTGCCTAGCGCCTGGCCTCATGAGCCGCCAGGACACCCTGCATGTAGCGCTGGTGCGTGGCAGCCATGTTCAGCAGGCCGAACAGCATGCGGACATAGCTGTGGGGGCAGCCCCCACACCGGCCGACGCGGGATGGCCAGAAGATCTCCTGAGAAGTGGCCCTATTGAGGCCTGGGATGTTCACGCAGACGTACAGCTCGCCACGCATGTCAGGGGTGGCAGCTGCACTGGGTGGTGCGGGGCGGCGCTCGCCATGCATGGCTCGCGCCTCCTGAAGCTCTTTGATTGCCTTGGTAATGAACTCCTGAGCAACTGGCGCCTCGCGCCCTGCTCACGAAAGCGCGCGTTGAAGCACACCTCCACAAGGTGCCCGAACGCCTCCCTCATGATCCTAGTCAGGTTAGAGGCCCTCTAGACAAGAGCTCTCGAGCCCGTCCTAAGAGGGGTGCCGGGTGCGCCTTCCTATGCGAGAGGGAAAGGCGCCCCAGGAGTGGGCCCGGGTCCTGAGGCACGATCGTCGGACGCCCTAGCCTCCTGAGGGCCCCTGAGGAGGAGTTGCTTCTTCTTCTTGGGGAGGGCCTCGGGAGGACGGGCGGCACTCTCGTCATTTGAGTTTTTGACCACTGCGGCCTTGTAGGCATGCTCGAGGGAGCACACTGCATCCTTCTCGTCACAGGCGACCGTGATGATGCCGCCACTTCCTGGCATCTTGAGAACATTGTAGCCATGGTGAGTCATCGCCATGAACTTGGCGGGGGCTGGATACCTGAGTATGGTGTTGTACGGGAGGCGAATGAGGGCGACGTCGAAGTCAATAAGCTCGGTGCGGTAGTTGTTTTGCTTGCCGAAGGTGAGAGGGAGAGGAATCTGTCCCAGGGGAACGGTGGAGCCATCGGTCACCCCTGAGAAGGGCTTGGTGGGAAGGAGCTGGTCGTAGGGCACCTAAGGTGTCTCGAACGTCTTGATGGAGAGGACATTGAGCCCCGCGCCATCATCGATGAGTGTCTTGGTGACGAGGACATTGCTGATGGTCGACGAGTAGAGCATCGGGAGTGTGCCAGCGGCAGTTGAGCACTTGAGCTGGTCTGTAGAGTCGAAGGTGACGGCATACTTGGACCACCTGAGGGGACGCGACGCCCCGATCTTGGGGAGGGCTGCTTTCACCTCACGAGCGAACTGCTTGAAGATGCGATGAGAGGCGGGGGCCTGAGGGCCACCCAAGATGCAGGCAATGGCGCGTGGCTCTTGGAAGCCCGCAACCCCATCGTCTTGGTGGTGGTCGTCGTTCCTCCTTGGTGGCAGCGGGAGCGGAGGGAGGCCGGCGTTGCCTTGAGGACGGTCCTCACGAGGCTGATCCCTCCATGGGCCATCGCGAGGCTGGCCCTGCCAGCGGTCCTCACAAGGTTGGTCACGCCAGTCCTGGCGAGGGTCGCGATTGTCCCAGCGGCCTCTACCACGGCCTCCTCGTTCGTAGACACGGTCGTTGCGCTCGGGACGGCGGCCAAGGCACCCGTCGCGGATGGCCCTGAGCTCCTGGCAATCGTTGGTGTTGTGGCTGTGGACGTTGAGGAAGACGCAGAACAGGCGGCTGCCCTTGGAGGATTCAGCGTGGTCGCAGCCGCGCTTCATCTCAGGTTCTGCCACCACCACAACTGGCCCCTTGCGCTTCACGTCCTTAGCCTTGGCTTTCTTGTCTTCAGGGTCGGCCTGCAGGACCTCCACGAGGGAGAGGCGACCTTCCTGTGCCCTCGCGCATCTGGTTGCCATGTTGAACATCTCCGGAGCCGAGCATAGGTTGTTGGATTCAGGGCTTCGCAGACCTAAGAAAGGTTCGAACTCGGGGGCGCGTGCAAAGAACTCAACCTCCCCAACCTACCAACAAGCCGCTCTCACAGCCTAGCTCAATGAACGGGAAAGGAGAGAGACACAACAGTTTACCTAGGTTCAGGCCACCTTGAGGTGTAAGACCCTACTCCTGCTTTGGTGTGGACTAGCCTCGCGAGGGGCTGAGGATGAACTGGTACGTATGAGGAACAAGCTCCTGAGGCTTGGGTACGTGGTGGCGAGGCCCTGGATTGGATCGCCCTTTCTATGGTGGTGGCTAACCTATATATATATAGAGGCCTCGGTCCTGTTCCCCCAAAATGTAGGTGGCAAGGGATTCCATAATGACCGGTTTGAAAGGAGACAAGAAGTACATCCTACCCTGATGTAAGTTGGTCTTCGCCTGAAAGCTTCTCCTCGTGACGCCACGGTGGGCTCGATGATGACATCCGTCCTGCCGCCCTGGCAGTATTGGTCATGTAGCAAGGAAATGGAAACCTTTGGTTGATTACTCAGAACTCTACGCCTGTGCTTGCTTCCTTAGCACCAAAGAGGAAACCTGCTCTGCGCCCGCTGGTGCCCGCCTGGCCTTGGTCATCACGGCTTGCGTCATCCGAACCTCATGAGATGGGCGCTTGCATAGGAATCTCCGCTCCTCAGGAGCCAACCTGACGAGGCCACTCTCTCTAGAGGTCTTGGCGTCATCCTCCTTGCGAGGCTTGGCCCCTCGCGAGGGTCTTGTCTTGTTGATGCCGAAGATGGGCCGTACCAGGCCATCGAAGGAGCCACGCCGTGGGCCGCAGGCAGGCTGGTCTGGGTACCTTGGTTCCTAGAATGCCGACAGTAGCCCTTGGGCCCAAGGCGTGCTTGGACTTGGCTTTGGAGCGAAGCCAAAGGGCAAGGACAAAGCGTTGCGGCCCCCAATCACCTGTCGGCAGCGCCGACGCGTGGCGCTTGACAGGACGTGGGCATCTCCACTTCCCAACACAGCCTCGACAACCGTTCGACTTGACAATAGCATGCTGCATGCAAAAATCATCATTACTAGGGATCGTGGGAGGCCGGCGGTTGGCCTCCCTCTAGCTATAAATGGGAGGGGGCGGAGCCCCCTACTCATCTCCGTCTTCTCGCTGCTTGCTCCTCCTTCTTCCTTCTTGTACTTCCGTCTTGTGAAAACACCCATGATGCCGGTGAGGAGGTTTCTGCGGAAGAAAAGGGGAAGGCCCCCAAGGAGGGGCCAGGCTCGCCGCCGCCCAAGAGAGGATGTGGGCGGCCCCGAAAACACGAGGCGACTCCGACGGCGGCCCCTCGTGGCGCGGGAGCGCCGCTTTAATGGCCGGTGTTGCCTCCGGCAGCCACAGTGGTGCTTCTTCCCGTGGTAGGAGCTGCCACGGTTGGGGCGACCTCGGCGATGGGGGGAGGCGCGCGGCGATCGCCCGGCCGCCACAGCCATGCTCCCACTCAGCTGACGCATCTCCGGAATTATCATGTGGTCGGGGAGGCCAGTGGGCATCTGGTTCCAGCTTCTGCGTTTCTTCACGAGCGCACTGCCGGCTGGAGGGCCTGGTGGCCTTCGGCTGCAGGCAGACGGCTACTGCAGCAAGGCCCATGGGTGGATGTTGAAGTCTCCGCTGCTGGCAACGTGTTCCTGAACCGCGAGTGGCAGTCGTTTGCCCACGCACGGGGCTTGCTCGAGATATGCACCCTCCACTTCAGGTACGACGGTGTCGCGACCCTCTACGTCAGGGTGTTCGGGGAAGGCGGCCAGTGCTCGGGGTGCTGCCCGGAAAGCGACAACGACGGTGATAATCGTGAGCTTGCGCTTGACGATGGTCACATCGCCTCCAGCGATGACGGCTCCTCTCCAGGAAGAGCACCAGCGACGGTGACTACGATGGGCCTCCACGTCACCGGGCTCAAACTAAGGAGGGTGACGAGCCGCGCCGCCATTGCGCTCCGGTGCAGCTTGAGGAGGACTCCGACTGAGCTCGAGTGTTGCTGGAGCCGGGTCTTACGAGCCGCTATGGTCGCGTAGACATTTCCATTTTCTTTTTCTGTATCACGAAAGGAGTAGAAGGCCCCGTCGGGGCATGTAATGAACCATGGCGCTTGCGCCATTATGTATGCTCGTTATTTTTATATTATGTCGTGACATCCGTGCTGCTACTGGGTGTGGTTAGGATGACTTAGCTCGATGTGCTCGCGGTAGACTCCCATGCTGCGAGGGCGTGCCCTTTCAGGGTTTGGATTTCCTGCGTGACCTTTGTTTCAGGGGCGTCTTCCAAGGGCTTCCTTCCTGAAATCTTGAGAATCGTTGAGCCTTAGGAGGTGTCGTGTGGCTGCAGGGTTAGAAGACCTCATGAGGCGTTATACCTCGCGCAAGCCCCCTGGCGTGGGTTGGTCACGGCTAGTACACTATGTCGTGATGCCCGGAGGCACGGACTCGAGAGGACACACATGGATGTGAGCTCAAGACCTGGGAGGCCGCGCTCGCCGACCGCGACACCGAGTTGGAGCAGGCAGCCCAGGAACAGGCCGCAGCGCGGAATCGCCTGGGCACACTGAAGGAGGAGGTGGACAGGGCCCAGGTGTCCCATGCCAAGCATGTTGGATGCCAGGGAGAGGGCCCTCGCCGCGGCTGAGAAGGCGGCCGCCACGGGGCGCGATGTCTTCGCCTCCCTCAAGCTGAAGTCCCGCACGGCACTGCAGTCCCTTTATGGGGAAGGGTACGAGGAACTGCTGGCGACTCCGAAGGAGGGCCTCGCCGGGCTGCTCCCCAAGCTCACCGCGTCGCTCGAGGGCATCGTCGCCGGAGTGGGTGCCATGGTGGAGGGAGAGAGTCACGCGCTTTTCACCGTGGCCGCGACGCGCCTCTTCAGCCACCTCCACCTTCTGGACCCAAGCCTCGACCTTGGCGCACTGATCAAGACTGTGGCCCCTGATTTCCGCGATGCGGCCGCCGAGGCCGTGGAGAAATAGGTGGAGGCTCTGCTGCAGAAGTTTCTCTGCGTCGACCCCACAGTTATGAAGACCGGAGCCAGTGGCGAGGACGGCGGTGACATCGTCGATGACGGGCCCCCCAGGCGAGCGATGGCGGCAACCAAAGTTGAAGAAGAGTTCGATGGTGGTGCTTCCTCCCGGTTCAACCATGTGAAATTTACCGTGCCTCGCGGAGGTGTTTGAACTTTAAGAGATTATGTTTTGTAATAATTTGCTAGGACTCCGTGATTTCCTTTCTGTTTTCTTTAGTGTTCTGCGTCAGCAGGGCCCAGCCCCGCGCATACCTCAACCACCGTTGGGGCGTCCGGACCACTAGGAAGAGACCAAGGGGTGAGGGGCTACATGACTAGTGAGGCTCCTGAGTCCCGATGCTCAGGGGTCCCCCTTGACATACGAACAACCCTCATGAAGGAAATGTGAGAATCATTTTTAGTGTTCTGTTCAGCAGGGCCCGGCCCCGCGCATACCTCAGCCGCCGTTGGGGCGTCCGGATCACCATGACGAGACCAAGGGGTGAGGGGCTACGTGACCAGTGAGGCCCCTGAGTCATGATGCTCAGGGGTCCTCCTTGACGTACGAACAGCTCTCCATACCTTTCCTCGCCGGGCTTTCGCTCGGGAGGGACGCGAGAAGACCAGGTCCTAGGGACCTGGTGAGGTGGTATACGCCAGGCATAACCTGAGCGTAGCCCCCATGCCTAGCCCCCTCGTGCGAACCTCCCGAGGGGAAAGTCGCGTGGTGAGGCTGAGCAGCGAGCCTAGTGGCTCTGCTGAGGTTACTGCAGCTGCTAGGGTGCCCTTAGTTGTTTATTTACCAACGCGGAGCATAGTGCTTCCGCTCTTGCATAGGCATAGCCGCTCCTCGACCGTGTCGTCCACCAGCGCGGAGCATGGGGCTTCCAATGGTACGTGGGTGGGAGCTCCCTCCGAGGGGAGACTCCGAGGCATGTACAGCCCCGTCCTGGCACGTGTCTTGCACGACAGGCCTGGAGGAGGTGTGTATGGGCACTCGTGGGCCAGCGCGGGACTCACGAGGCCCTAACAAAAGGCGGGTTGTGCCTGAATTTTGGTTCGGAACATTTGCAAGGGTCCTGTGAGATGGTCAGGTAGCCTGCGCCGGGTGAATCTCCGGAGGATATCGCATGAGAAGGCCAAACACCGACAACCCCAGGAGGTGACATGAACAGGGCCGGCCCGCCAGACAGAGCTCAGCCATTGGATTTGTCGATGTTGAAGGGACGGACCCTAGCACATACGCCCTGCCCAGTCTTCTCATGCAGAAATCCTGAAAGAAAGACAACCGGCGCACGGCTCCCTTGACGGTGAGGCACCGGGTCGCGCGCCCTAACTCATGCGCCCTCGATTAGCTCATGCGAGAACAAGGCGCCAAGGACCATGGGAGGTGACTTGCACGGGAGCTGGCCCATGAGCCAGAACTCAGCCACTTGGGTTTAGTGACGCTGCATGGACAGACCAGGGCACAGACGTCGTGCCAGTCCTTAATCATGAGGCGGTCGTGGGCGGGTTTGTAAGGGCGTATGACATTCATGGCGGCTAAGCACCAAACAGGTAGGTGATAACATAAAGCAACTCATGAAAGGGTAAGGCCAGTTCTGACATATGCGAAAAACAATACATGTCACACGGACGGACCCATACAGCTTGGGGATAATGCAGCCCGAGGGGCGCCCCCAACTGAACAAACAAAAAAGGTCACCTCGCACCGTCGCCGAAGAAGTGTTGGAGTAGCTGAAGATGTGTGCTGCAGAAGTCACCCCTCACGAGTCGTCCGACTCCTGAGCCTCGTGAGGCTCCGGAGGACCGGGGGTCTCGCAAGAGTCCGTCACCTCCTCCATCTGGACCATCCTGTGCGTGGCCTCGTGAGCCTCCAGGATGGCCCGCATGTTGCGCTGGTGTGCAGCAGCTGCGTTCGGCAGACCGAAAGGCATGCGAACGTAGCTATGAGGGGGGTTGTCGGTGTCAAAACCGGCGGATATCGGGTAGGGGGTCCCGAACTGTGCGTCTGAGGTCGATGGTAACAGGAGACAGGGGACACGATGTTTACCCAGGTTCGGGCCCTCTCTATGTAGATAATGCCCTACTTCCTACTTGATTGATCTTGATGAATATGAGTATTACAAGAGTTGATCTAGCACGAGATCGTAATGGCTAAACCCTAGAAGTCTAGCCTGTATGACTAAGGTCATGAGTCTCTCCTTCCGGACTAAGTCCTTCGGTTTATATAGACACCGGGTGGATCTAGGGTTACACAAGGTCGGTTACAAAGGAAAAGAATCTACATATTCGGTCGCCAAGCTTGTGTTCCACGCCAAGAAGAGTCCCATCCGGACACGGGTGCAGTCTTCGATCTCCATGTCTTCACAGCCCATTAGTCCAACCCATGGCTAACAGGCCGGACGCCCAAGGACCCCTTAGTCCAGGACTCCCTCAGTAGCCCCCGAACGAGGCTTCAATGATGAGGTGTTTGGCACGCATATTGTCTTTGGCATTGCAAGGCGGGTTCCTCCTCTGACGACTTCCAATTAATGTATTCGGCTTATAATTCAATGCCACACCCCTCGGCTTCTGTGCATCTATGTCTTCAGCTTCCACGCATCGGGCGAATGCGGACAGTCAAGGTATTTTTTGCAAATAACCCCCGGGCCATGTAAGGAAGAGCGTCTATTTAAAGGGATTGGATCTCAGACCCATTCGGCATCACGCGGAGAAAATCCACAGAGATTGCTAGGAAAGGCCATTCCAACATGGCTAGCATCCCCCACTCCTCCTCCCGTTCCGGCCCAGAGAAAGGCGAGTGGGAGAGGTGTTCCGTATCTCATGGCCAGCTGGAGAAGCTGCAAACGCAGGGGTTTCTCCCACCTGCAGATCTGGTCCCTATTCGGGCAGGGTTGGCTTCCTTCAACGGCAATACCCAGGCGGAGTATTTTCCTAATCCATCCGTGGGGGAATGAGTGTGCTTCGTCCCCTATCTGCTGAGAGGCGTGGGATTCCCATTCACCCATTCCACCGAGGGCTTCTGGAGTATTATGGCCTCCAGCTGCACACTTTTACCCAAGCCTCCATCCTGCACATTGCAGGTTATCTCGATTTATGCGAACTATTCCTGGGTTGTGAGGCCCATTTTGATCTGTGGAGAAAGTTGTTTTTCCTTGTCCCGCGCAACCATGAGGGATCGATATTCGAAGTGGGCAGGGCCAAAGTATGGCGTATTGCTGAGACCGGATACCGATCCGGCACACCGGAGAAAGCTTCCGAAGAGTGGACCTCCGAGTGGTTCTACATAGATGATGTCATACTTCCAGGTCCAGTCCGGAGAGGTCTCCCTGAGTTTGCGAGTGTTCCTCTGAAGAAGCGCCACAGCTGGCGCCCTCGAAGCCCCGAGAAGGAAGATAGTGCGGAAGTTCGCCAACTCCTGAGCAAGATCAAGACGCTTGCCCAGTCCGGGTATACGATAGTCGAAGTGATGGCGACCTCCATAGTACGGGGAGTTCAGCCACTCCAATACAAAGGACTTCCCATGTGGAATTACAATGGGGAAGATGACGCCTCCCACTGCGGCAGGAAAGGTCCAGACACCCCTGCCGCCCTAGCCAAAATATTGGATGAATTGTTCAAGGGTGAGGAAGAGGAGTTCCTGTGCATCACGCACACAGAAGGATATTCCATGTACAATCCTCCTAGCTGGGTGAGCTCCCAACCTTTTGCTCCACTCATTCCTCTCCCTGAGCTTTATTTACCCGTCCATTTATAGCAGCACTGGCGAAAGACTTCCGAGGGGCTTTACAGCCCCACCCCGCATCCCGAGGGTCACAATCGGGACCTTGACCCCGGATTCGAAGAGGATCCGGATATACTTGTGGTGCTGGAGAATGGCGTGTTTTACCAGGCGAGCTACGACGGCATCGAAGTGGCCATCATCGATGATTACCCTCGTCTTCTCCCCGCTTCACACGTAAGTAGTCAGGAGACATCTTCCCCGAAAGTATTCCCTCATTCCGCCTCACCCACCGCACTGTCTCGTGCTTCAAAGGGGAGGCATTCGACATACCGTGCTACTCCAGGAGCGACTCCAAAGAGAGCGGCTCCCGCACCAAGCAAGCCTTCGAAGAGGAAGGCAGGCGTAGACCCAGTCGGGCCCTCGTTAAAGAGGTATGGGTTTGCAAATATGTTTTTAATAGTCGCATCCAACTGTGACTTTCATTTTCATCCCGTATTAGGAAAAGAAGAGTCCGCCGGACTGTGTCCGGGGGTCCGGGCAGTAATACACCCAGCAGCCAGGATCCAGCCCCAACCGAGGGGGTGGGGGCCGATATGGGAGTGACGCCGGACTGTCCTTCGGCCGAGTACTCGGAAAATATATCTGTCACCAACTCGGAAGTGGAGAGCGCCATGAATCATCGGTGCTAGAGGGCCATTTTGTGAGACCCATGCTATTAGAAAGAGGTGTTTGATGCCTTCAGCTCGGCTAACGCATACATCCGAGCTACTCGAGATGGGCTTAGCAGAGCCACAACGCAGCATTTAACGGATGTGCGGGTAAGATTTATTTTGTCCGAAAAGGATAAGCACGTGCTAGTAGCCCCCGAGACTGAAAGCAGTTGGCACAAGTGATTTAAGGATCGATGTATAACCAGGTTCTGACGGAGAGGAACAACCTGCTAGCTCAAGAGCTGGAGCAGTGTCGGACACAGCTAAATGCTTCTACCGCCGAACTGATAGAGTCCAAGAAGGCATCTTCTGGTAAGCTTCCCCTCCATCGAGGAATAGCAATTATACAGTAGCTGTGCTAATACTGTTGCTTATCTCATAATAGGATCATCAGGTCGACTGGAAGAGAAGTTGAAAACCGCTCAAGCGGGGGAGAAAGAGGCGAAAAGACTACATGCCGCAGGCGAGCGTATCCTGGTCCGAGTCAGAGAGGATAAAAACAAACTCCATGATTCAAACACCAAACTGGGCGAAGAACTGAAAGATGTACGAGCCCAGCTAGCCGACTCCGTGAAGGAGAACAAAAGGCTGCGAGGCGGCATATTCAGTACGTGGCCAAACTAACCTTATAATGGTTTGGAGGTAAAAGTAGCTGATATAGTTGTGATTGCAGGTATGTTGACGGGACGTCCCGAAGAGGAGGTGTCCGGATCATCAAGTGATCTCCTGCAAGGGCTGTCGCAGTTGCACGAGCAAGCTCGGCAGGCAATGCGGAGTGTAGCCAAGGCCTTATGGCCATCCGACTCCCCTCCAGGGAGTATGGAGAAGCTTGTAGAGCTGTTCAAGGGAGCGCGGCAGCGTATCCGACTATGGAAGATATCTGCTTGGCAAGAGGGTACCCGAGAGGCCTGGGCCATGGTAAAAACACGATATACCAAGCTGCATCCGAATCACATGGCCTGGGTCGGACCGCTAGGGTCAAATGGGGAAGAAATTCCCGTTAGTTTAGTATATAACCAAGTAGAAGTAGCCGCCATGTATTCCCAGCAGGATTGTAAGTCATATAGCCTGCTGGACGGCATAGAGGAGGAAGTTTTTGAGTCCAAGTGACTCTGTACTTTCCTTTGCATATGTAGCTCTAGCTGAAAAACAATTGTCATGGCGGACCTTTTCGCTTCAACCTCTCGACCTGAAGGTGCAGAGTGTTTCCGAATACCAGAATGGATGAGTAGACTGGTATGCATGGAAACCAGGGGTAGGGGAAATAGTTGCTTGAACAGACAATTATCTGGCTAGTTATGTGATATTACATTAAGAGTGTAAGAAACATCTTCCAGAGAGAATAGTTCCGTTAAGCGTTCCTTTCCCTGGGTGTGCATGCATCGATGTGCATGTCGAACTGTGATGAAGAAATCACAATGTGTACAACTTCTTGGGGTTCACGATGGGACGAATGCAAAAACATCTTTAGTTCACCGACCGAATATTCCCGTAAGAATGCTAGCTTTCGGCTTCACCCAGTCTGAGGTACACATCCGGATGACCCGGCAGTAACAATCGCAGAGGTTCTCCCTTTATGCCCTAGCAAAACTAACGGGAACGTAGGGCATAAGCACAGGAGCCAGGCAACCCAGCTTGGCCAAAACATAAGTCATATCATGCATATAATGGCGAAAAAAAGTTACATATGGGAGAAAACGCATATGTGAGGAGCTTGATGCTCGGAAAATAACAATAGCAAGCTTCTGTCCAAGAAGCCCCCAGGTATAATAGACGTACATACTTCAAGACGTGTGCGTCGGGGGTGTACGGTCTAACCGCACAAAAGCTTTTAAAGATAAAAATAAAAACAAAAAGAGAGAGAAAAAATAATGGAAACAATAGGGGGAAGTAAACGAACACAGATTTCCTTGCTAGGCATAGAATCTTCGGAATCTAGCCGCGTTCCAGGGGTTCGGCTCTAATCGATTATCTGACGCATCACGCAGGTGGTACGCCCCTCCGGTGAGAACTTCGTCGATGATGAAGGGACCCTCCCACTTGGGCTTGAGTTTGTCCTTTTTCTTCTCTGGCAGGCGCAGAACGAGTTCGCCGACGTTCTAAGTTTTGGCCCGCACCTCTTTGCTTTGATACCTGCGAGCCTGTTGTTGATAAAATGCAGAACGGGCTTTTGCGACGTCGCGCTCCTCCTCCAGGGCATCTAAGTTGTCCTGCCAATCGAGCTCGGCCTCTCTCCCTTCGTACATGCGCACTCGAGGTGAGTCTTGAATAATGTCGTAGGGTAGTACTGCCTCTGCGCCGTACACCATGAAGAAAGGTGTGAATCCGGTAGTGCAATTGGGCGTGGTTCGCAGCCCCCAGAGTACGGAGTCGAGTTCCTCAACCCAGTGCTTGTCTGACTCTTTCAAAGACCGCACTAGTCTCGGCTTAATGCCGCTCATAATAAGACCATTGGCTCTTTCAACTTGAACGTTTGTTTGTGGATGATATACAGAGGCGTAATCGAGCATGATGCCCAGATTAGCGCACCAGGTCTTCACTTCATTGGCTTTGAAATTGGAGCCGTTATCAGTGATGATGCTGTGCGGAACACCCGTAACGGTGTACAACGCCGGATATAAAGTCTATTACTGGCCCAGACTCGGCCGTTTTAACTGGTTTAGCCTCTATCCACTTAGGGAATTTGTCCACCATGACTAGCAAATATTTTTTCTTATGGCTTCCTCCTTTAAGGGGTCCAAACATATCCAGTCCCCAGACCGCAAAAGGCCAAGTGATGGGGATTGTTTGTAGGGCGGTGGGGGGCATATGGCTTTGGTTGGCGAAGAGTTGGCATCCAACGCAACGTTGGACAAGGGCCTGTGCGTCCGCTCGGGCCGTCGGCCAATAGAATCCTGTACGGAAGGCCTTGCTAACAAGGGCCCAAGCTGTGGCGTGGTGCCCGCCGAGACCGGCATGAATCTCAGCCAGTAGCTGCCGCCCCTCCTCCTCGGAGATACATCTTTGAAGGTCTCCGGTAGCGCTTTTCTTATAGAGCTCTCCGTCGTGAACCTTGTAGGCCTTCGAGCGCCGGACAATGCGGCGGGCCTCATTCTGGTCCTCAAGAAGCTCCTTCCTGTTAAGGTAGGTCAGGAATGGTTCAGTCCACAGGGCAATGACTGCCATGATGAGATGCGCCGACGGCGTTATTTCGGTGGCTGAGCCTCCGATGATGTCGGTGTTTTCGGAATCTGGGGTTATGTTCGGATCCGGACTCGTGTTGTCATTTTCCCCTGCCACACCACAGATGGCTTAAAAAGCCTTTCCAGGAAGATATTAGGCGGGACGGGGTCGCGCTTAGCGCCGATACGAGCAAGAACGTCCGCCGCTTGATTACTCTCTCGAGCCACATGATGGAACTCGAGCCCCTCGAACTGAGCCGACATTTTTATGACGGCATTACGATAAGCTGCCATCTTCGGATCTTTGGCATCGAAGTCTCCATTTATTATATTGCGAGGTTTGAGTCCCCGCGCACTTCCAGGCGTTGTATGCCCACAGAGACAGCCATCCGGAGACCCTGCAATAAGGCCTCGTATTCAGCTGCATTGTTGCAGTCTGTGTATAGTATTTGGAGTACATACTGAACGATGTCTCCAGTGGGGGACGTTAAAACGACGCCCGCTCCTAGCCCTGCCAGCATTTTGGAGCCATCGAAGTACATAACCCAACTGGAATATGTGTCGTACTCTTTAGGGAGTTCGGCCTCTGTCCATTTGGCGACGAAGTCAGCCAATAGTTGGGATTTGATAGCTCGACGTGGTTTGTATGTAATATCAAATGGAAGGAGCTCAATGGAACATTTGGCAATCCGGCCCGTGGCATCACGGTTGTTTATTATGTCGTTGAGTGGTACTTCAGAAGCCACCGTAATTGAGCACTCCTGGAAGTAGTGACGGAGCTTTCGGGATGCCATGAAGACCGCGTATGCTATCTTTTGATAATGGGGGTACCGGGATTTGCATGGTGTGAGGACAGTGGATACGTAGTATACTGGCTTCTGGAGCGGGAATTTGTGTCCGTCCCGTTCTCGTTCAACGACGAGCACAGCGCTCACCACTTGATGTGTTGCCGATATGTATAATAACATTGGTTCACCAACGTTTGGCACGGCCAGGATTGGGTTGCTCGCGAGAAGGGTTTTTATTTCCTCTTGTCTGGTTGTTGCCGCGTCCGTCCACTCGAAGTGATTGGTTCACCGTAGAAGGCGATAGAGTGGCAGTGCCTTTTCTCCCAATCTGGGGATAAAGTGGCTTAGAGCTGCCATGCAACCCGCGAGTTTTTGGACTTGTTTAAGGTCTGTTGGCGTGGCCAATTGTGACAGAGCTTAGATTTTGGCTGGATTTGCTTCAATTCCTCTGTTGGAAACGATGAAGGCCAGCAGTTTTCCAGTGGGGACGCCGAAAACGCACTTTTCCGGATTGAGCTTAATGTCATACGCGTGGAGGTTGTCGAATGTGAGACGTAAATCGTCTATTAGTGTCGCGACGTGCCTAGTTTTGATGACGACGTCATCGACATAAGCTTCAACTGTCTTGCCGATCTGTTTCTCCAGGCATGTTTGAATCATGCGTTGGTATGTGGCACCGGCGTTCTTAAGCCCGAAGGGCATGGTGTTGAAGCAGAATGGCCCATATGGGGTAATGAATGCTGTTGCAGCTTGATCGTACTCCTTCATTTTGATTTGATGGTATCCGGAGTATGCATCAAGGAAACACAGTCAGTTGTGTCCTGCGGTAGCATCAACGATTTGATCGATGCGGGGGAGAGGGAAGGGATTCTTAGGGCAACTCTTGTTGAGGTCTTTGAAATCGACGCATAGGCGCCAGGATTTTTCCTTCTTTGGTACCATCACCAAGTTTTCCAGCCAGTCCGGATGTTTTATTGCTCAAATGAATCTGGCCTCAATTAGCTTGGCTAGCTCCTCCCCCATGGCTTGCCGTTTGGGTTCGGAAAAGCGCCGCAGTGCTTGTTTGACTAGTTTATATCCCTTTAATATATTGAGACTATCCTCAGCCAGCTTACGTGGGATTCCAGGCATATCAGAAGGGTGCCAGGCGAATATATCCCCGTTTTCGTGAAGGAAATCCCATAGCGCGGCATTGACCGTTGGGTCTAGTTGTGCTCCAATAGATGCTGTCTTCTTGGGGTCCATTGGGTGGACCTGGAATTTGACTATTTCTTCTGCTGGCTTGAAGGAGGTGGATTTGGGTCATTTGTCTAAGATCACACGTCCTTATCCACCGTAGAGCGCAGTGCGGTTAATTCTTCGGCCGCGAGGGCTTCAGATAATGCCAGAAGGGCCAGGGATTTGGAACCTGACCCGGTCGATGATCCGGAGTCTGAAGGTTTTCCAGGCTCAACAGCCGGGTTCCAGAGTATTTTCTGGTTGCCTACGCCCGCCGTCCGATTCTATGTTCGGAAGGCCGGTAATCTCCTTCACACCGGCCGACCTGGGACGGCTAGAAGAGCTCCTGAGACGCGACTCTATTGAGCCCTGGGATGTTGACGCAGAAGCGCAGCTCGCTACCCACATCAGGGGCGGAAGCTACGCTGGGTGGTGCGGGGCGGCGCTCGCCTTGCATGGCTCTTGCCTCCTGAAGCACCTCGATCGCTTTGGTGATGAACTCCTAAGCACCTGGCATCTCGCGCCTTGCACCCTTCTCGCGGAAGCGTGTGTTGAAGCATGCCTCCACATGGTGCTCGAATGCCCCCCTCGTGACGTTGGGCAGGTCTGAGGCCCTCCAGAGGAGAGCCCCCGAGCCCAACCTAAGAGGGGCACCGGGCTCGCCTTCCTATGCGAGAGGGGAAGGTGCCCCATTAGTGGGCGCGAGGCCTGAGGTACAATCGTCGGACGCCCCGCCCTCCTGAGATCCTCGGTGGAGCAGTTGCTTCTTCTTCTTAGGGATGACCTTGGGGGGGTAGATAGCACCTTCGTTATCTGATTTCTCGAACGCCACGGCCTGATAGGTGCGCTCGACGGAGCACACTGCATCCTTTTCATCGCAGGCAATCGTGATGATGCCGCCACTTCCTGGCATCTTGAGGACATTGTAGCCGTGGTGAGTCGCAGCCATGAACTTGGCCAGGGTTGGATATCCAAGGGTGGCATTGTACGGGAGGCGAATGTGGGAGATGTTGAAGTCGATGAGCTCGGTGTGGTAGTTGTCGCACTTGCCGAAGGTGACAGGGAGGTGGATCTGCCCTATGGGGACGGTGGAGCCATCGATCACTCCCAAAAAAGTCTTGGTAAGCTGAAGCTGGTCATGCGGCACCTGGAGCGTGCCAAACATCTCGACGGAGAGGACGTGGAGCCACACGCCGCCATCGATGAGTGTCTTGGTGACGATCACGTTGCTGATGGTGGGCGAGCAGAGCATCGGGAGCGCGCCGGCAGTGGCCACGCACGTGGGCTGATCAGTAGAGTCGAAGGTGATAGCGTACTTGGACCACCTGAGCGGACGCAACGCCTCAAGCCTGGGGAGAGCCGCGTTCACCTCGCGAGCGAATTGCTTGAAGATGCGATGGGAGGCGGGGGCCTAAGCGCCTCCTAGGATGCAAGCAATGGCACGAGGCTCTTGGAAGCCCCCAGCCCCATCATCTTGGCGGTGGTCTTGATTCCTCCTTGGCGGTGGCGGCAGCAGAGGAAGGCCAGCGTTGCCCTGAGGACTATCATCACGAGGTTGATCCCTCCATGGGCCCTCGCGAGGTTGGCCCTGCCTGCGATCCTCATGAGGCTGATCGCGCCAGTCCTGGCTAGGGTCGCGGTTGTCCCAGCGTCCCCCACCTCGGCCTCCTCCATGGCCATAGCCGCGGTTGTTGCGCTCGGGGCGGTGGCCAAGGCGCCCGTCTCGGATGGCCCTAAGTTCTTGGTAGTCGTTGGTGTTGTGGTTGTGTACATTGTGGAAGACGCAGAATGGGCGGCTGCCCTTGGAAGACTCAGGGTGGTCGCAGCCGCGCTTCATTTCAGGTTCGGCCGCGAGCAAAGCCGGGCCCTTGTGCTTCACGTCCTTTGCCTTGGCCTTCTTATCTTCAGGATCGGCCTTCGGGAGCTCAAGGAGGGAGAGGCGACCTTCCTCAGCCCTTGCGCATCTGGTTTCCATGTTGAACATCTTCAGAGCCGAGCACAGGTCCTCGTGTATGGCGAGCTGTTCCCTCATCTTGACATCCCGGACGCCATCAGTAAATGCCGAAATGATGGCCTCATCCGACACCTTGGGGATCTTGAGGCGAACGTTGGAGAAGCGCTGGATGTATTTGTGCAAGGTCTCCCCTGGCTACTGCTTGATGCGCCGCAGGTCACCTGGAGCAGGGGCACGGTCGCGAGTGCCTTGGAAGTTGGCGACGAAATGCTCCCGCATTTCATCCCAGGAGGAGATCGATCCCGCGGGGAGGTTCAGGAGCCATGAGCGTGCGCCATCCTTGAGGGCCATGGGAAACCAGTTTGCCATGACCTTCTCATCGCCGTTCGCCGCCTCGATGCTCAACTTGTGAGCTGGAGGAACTCGGCAGGGTTAGGGGTGCCGTCATAGCGGGGAGGCAGGCCTGGTTTGAACTTCCCAGGCCAGACGATGCATCGCAGCTCCAGGGTGAATGCTTGGCAGCCTGCCGCGCTCACGGGAGCCCGCTGCAGAGGGGGGCCCTGGTCTTGGCGCTTGTGCACCGCAGCCTCAGGTAGCACGCGGTCTTGATGTGGCTGTGCTAGGAGCGCACGCGCCTCTCCTTGAGGCCGCTGCACTACTTGGCAACTTTCTTCGTCGCGCGCCAGCGCCCTTCGCGGCGGGTCGCGCCGAGGGGCCTCACGCCTTGGCTCGAGGGTGACATCTTGCCGGGGAGGTGGAGGAGGCACACCGTGGGCCACTTCGGCCGCATGAGTTGGCGGGGGAGGCAGCGAGCAAGACAATGCAGGGGCTTCTCCAGCGGCGTTGACGAGCTCGGGATGCGGTCCAGCCAGTCCGCGTAGAGGTCGTCGGTTGGACAATTGCGCAGAAGCTCGTGTGCCATGTGCAATGCAGCCTGTGTGTTCACTGGCCCACGACGATCATGGGAAGACGAAGAAGCAGCCGGAGTCAACGATGGAGTGGCGGTGCGTCCATCTCGCCGCACAGAAGGCTGCAGCGACGAGGCCTGCTGCTCGTGGGCCGCGGGGCAGGTGGCAGTGATAGCTGCAAGCGATGGGGAACGACGGGGGGCACCATCACCTGCAGGCGCTATCTGGGCGACGCGGGCGGCGAGGGCAGCCCAGCGCTCAGCACGAACTCGACGAGCGTCAGCCATGAGAACGGTGGAACGGTAGCGAATCGACCGAGGAGAGAGAGGCTCCGACGCGCCCCTACATGGCGCACCAAATGTCGGATTCAAGGCTCCGCAGACCCAAGAAAGGTTCGAACTCTGGGGCGTGTGCGAAGAACTCAACCTCGCCAGCCTACCAAATCGCCTATCTCATAGCCTAGGTCAATGAACGGGAAAGGAGAGAGATACAACAGTTTACCCAGGTTCGGGCCACCATGCGGTGTAAGACCCTACTCCTGCTTTGGTTTGGATTAGACTCGCGAGGGGCTGAGGATGAACTAGTACAGATGAGGAACAAGCTCCTAAGGCTTGGGTATGTGGTCGCGAGGCTCTAGATCGGATCACCCGTGGCTAACCTATATATAGAGAGGCCTCGGTCCTCTTCCCCCAAAATGTAGGCGGGAAGGGATTCCACAACGACCGGTTTGAAAGGGGACAAGAAGTAGATCCTATCCTAATGAAAGGTGGTCTTCTCCTGAAAGCTTCTACTCGTGACGCCACGGTCGGCTCAATGATGACATCCGTCCTGCCGCCCTGGCAGTCTTGGTCTTGTAACACGAAAATAGAAACCTTTGGCTGATTCCTCAGGACTCGGCGCCTGTGCTTGCTTCCTTAGCACCAAAGATGAAACCTGCTGCTCTGCGCCCGCCCAGCCTTGGTCGTCACGGCTTGTGTCATCCGGACCTCATGAGATGGGCGCTTGCATAGGAATCTCCGCTCCTCAGGAGCAAGCCTGACGAGCCCGCTCTCTCTAGAGGTCTTGGCGTTGTCCGCCTCGCGAGGCTTGGCCCCTCGTGAGGGTCTTGTATTGTTGATGCCGAAGATGGGTCGTACCATGCCGCCGATGGAGCCACGCCGTGGGCCGCAGGCAGGCAAGTCTGGGTACCCTGGTTCCCAAAATGCCTACACAGGTCTTCGTGTATGGCGAGCCCTTCCTTCATCTTGATGTCCCGGACGCCATCAGTGAACGCCGAAATGATAGGCTCGTCCGAGACCTGAGGGATCTTGAGGGGAAAATTGGTGAAGCTCTATATGTATTTGTGCAAGTTTTCGCCCGGCTGCTGCTTGATGCGCCACAAGTCGCCTGCTACGGGAGCACGGTCGCGAGTGCCCTGGAAGTTCGCAATGAAGTGCTCGCGCAGCTCGTTCCAAGAGGAGATCGATCCCGCTGGAAAGTTTAGGAGCCACGAGCACGCGCCGTCTTTGAGGGCCATGGTAAACCAGTTTGTCATGACTTTGTTGTTGCCATTCGCCGCCTCAATGCATAGCTCGTAGAGACGGAAGAACTCAGCGGGGTCAGGGGTGCCAACGTAGCATGGAGGCAGATCCGGCTTGAACTTGCCGGGCCAAACGACGCGGCGCAACTCCGCAATGAAAGCACGACAACCTGCTGCACTCATAGGGGCCAGCCTTAGGGGAGGAGCCTGGTCTTGACGCCCGTGTGCCACAGCCTCTGGCAGCACGCAGTCTTGACGTGACGGAGCTGGAAGTGCACGTGACTTTCCTTGGGGCCGCTGCACCACCTGGCAGCTTTGTTCATACTGCGTCGGTGCCCTGCACGGAGGATCTCCCTGGGGCGCCTCGCGCCTCGGCTTGGGGTCTGCGCCATGCAGAGGAGGAGGAAGAGGCGCTCCGTGAGTCATGTCGCCCGCCAGAGATAGCGGGGGATGAAGCGAGTAGGACGGTGCAGGCGCCTCGCCAGCGGCGCAGACGAGCTCGGCGATGCTGGCGGGCCAGTTGTCGTAGAGGTCATTGGTCGGGCGATAGCGCAGGAGCTCGCGCACCATGAGCAGTGCAGCCTGCGTGTTCTCCAGCCCGCGACGAGCATGAGAATACGATGCCGTGACTGGAGTGGGTGATAGAGTTGTGGTGCGGCAGTCGCGCCGCACAGACGGTGGCAGTGACGATTCCTGCTGCTCTCGGGTAGCAGGGTCGGTGGCGGCGTTGGCCACCGAGGAAGGAGAGCGGCGAGTAGCGCTGTTGCCCACAGGTTCCGTCTAAGCGACACGAGCGGCCCGATGCTTGGCACGGACTCGGCGAGCGTCAGCCATGGGAACGACGGAACGTCGGCGGAGCGGTCGACGGAAGAGAGGCTTCGACACGCCCCTACCTGGCATGCCAAATGTCGGATTCAGGGCTCCGGAGACCCAAGAAAGTTTCGAACTCTGGGGCATGTGCGAAGAACTCAACCTCTCCAGGCAACCAGTTCGTCACCCCCTCGCCCTAGCTCGATGAACAAGAAACAAGATGGACAGAACAGTTTACCCAGGTTCAGGCCACCTTGCGGTGTAAGACCCTACTCCTGCTTTGTGGTGGATTAGCCTCACGAGGGGCTGAGGATGAACTAGTACAAGGGAAGAACAACCTCACGAGGTCTTCTCTGGTGTGGGTGTGAGATAGTGAGGTCTGGATCTGATCCTGCGAGAGCTCTCTTCTCCTACGGTGGTGGCTAAGCTATATTTATAGTGGCCTCAGTTCTCTTCCCCCAATGCGTAGGCGGGAAGGGATTCCACAGTGGCCAATTTTGAAAGGGGACAAGTAGTACATATTATCCTGAAAAAGGTGGTCTTCACCTGCAAAGCTTCTAGTTGTGACGCTACAGTGGGCTCGGTGATGACATCCGTCTTGCCGTCCTGCCGGTCTTGTTCTTCCTGCACGGGAATGGAAACCTTTGGCTGATTCCTCGGGACTCCGCGCCTGTGCTTCCCTCCTTAGCACCAAAGAGGAAACCTGCTCCTCTGCGCACATCGCCGCCCGCCTGGCCTTGGTCGTCATGGCTTGCGTCACCTTGACCTCATGAGGTGGGCGCCGGCATAGAAATCTCCGCTCTTCCGGAGGTCTTGGTGTCGCCAGCCTCCACTACAAAAAAAAGACACATCCGTGACATTTTGGGCCGAACGAATTTTTTTCTGTCATAGATATGACACTTCTATGATGATAATTGTGACAAAACCCGGTATCATCATAGATGTGGTGGGCTCCTACTTCTATGACAAAAAATCATGACAGAAAATGGGCTTTTCGTCCTGGGCGGGCCGAAGACGTAGCTGCATGACATCCTTTGGGCCGTCCATGACGGAAAAAACCGTGGTATAAGCAAGGGGGAGGAAAATTTCGGGCAGTTCCCGGTTATGGTGGGAGGTCGGGGGCCGAGCGATGTGCATTTCTCTCGTACACGTACATGCGTGTGTGCGAGGCGTTGTCTCTAACTGAACCCCAGCGAGGCGTTGGGCTCTAACTGAACCCGAGCGATTGCACTGCAGGCTACGTGTTATTGAACCCGAGCGATCGATCGATGGCTGTTAACTATACCCGATCAAGCGATTCCTTCGCTACTGCTGCTATCTGAAGCCGATCGATTGGATGAACAGTGAGCGTTGCGGGGGGAGGGGGGTTGGATGAACAGTGAGCGGTGGCGTTGCCTCTGGATGAACAGGACCCCGTGGTGTGGTGGAGGGCTGGACGAACAGTAGACGGTGGAGGGGTGCCCGTGGAGGGGTGGTTGTACAGGACCCTGTGGTGTGGAGGGCTGGATGAACAGTAGACGGTGGAGGAGTGCCCGTGGAGGGGTGGTTGAACAGTAGTCGGTGGAGTAGCGCGCGGTGGAGGCTGGATGAACAGGAGCCCGTGGAGGCTGGAGGAGGTCGACGGTAGCCCATGGAGGCTGGAGGAGGTCGACGGTGGAGATGTACAGTATCTCGTGGAGTCCCGTTTTGCGGTACGCCACACCCCTCCCGATGAACAGGACCCCCGTTTCGACCGTAGGAGGTCCGTTTCGTCCGTTTTGCGGTACGCCACACCCCTCCCGATCAACAGGACCACCGTTTCGACCGTAGGAGGTCCGTTTCCTCCGTTTTGCGGTACGCCACACCCCTCCCGATCAACAGGACCCCGTCCCGAATGTAGGAGGTCCGTTTCCTCCGTTCTGCGGTACGCCAGGCCTCGTTTCCATCGCCTGTTCCATCCAAGCCCTCCCGATGAACACGACCACGCATTCCGTTCCGACCCAGCCGGTTGGCTCCCATGCGTTCCGTTGCCTCCCGATGAACACGACGCATTCCGTTGCCTCCCGATGAACACGACGCATTCCGTTGTGTCCCCATGAACACGACGCATTCCATTGCCTCCCCATGAACACGACGACGACGCTATTTCTCCGTTCCGACCCAGCCATGTACACGAGCCCTGGCTGTACGTATGCGCGAGTAGGCGTTCGAGACCCAGCCCGTATGTACACATACATGGCCGTATTTTCTTTCTTGCACCCTGGCCGCTGTACGTACGTGTACATGCTACGTGCGCACCTCTACTACGACACGCGCGCGCCTCTACATCGACCAGTATGTACGTACGCGTTCGCGACCAGAATGACAACGCTACGTACGCTTCGACGAGGTGGGTCCCGACTGTCAGGCACTTCCTTGCCTGCGAAGATGTAGCTGGTGGGTCCCATCAGTCAGGGGGGCGAACCGTTTTGTGTTTTTTTGCCCGGACGCACTTCCTTGTGTGCGAAGGTGTAGCTGCTGGGTCCCAGCACTCAGGGGGGCGAATTGTTTTTGTTGCCCGGACGCACTTCCTTGCATGCGAAGGTGTAGCTGGTGGGTCCCAGCAGTCGGGGGGCGAATCATTTTTTTTCGGACGCACTTCCTTGCGTGCGAAGATGTAGCTGCTGGGTCCCAGCAGTCAGGGCGGCGAATCGTTTTTTTTTCGGACGCACTTCCTTGCGTGCGAAGATGTAGCTCGTGGGTCCCAGCAGTCAGGGGGCGAATCATTTTTTTCACGAAATACGGTGGCCCGTCCGGTGGGTCCCCGCTGTCAGGTGGAGGAATAATTATTTTGCGCGTAATAAGGAGGCACTTCCTTGCGGCTGCCGTGGACCCAGCTGTCAGCCTCTCCACGTACAATCCACGTCCGATGGAAGTCGTTCCTTGACCACGTTGACCACGCCGCACCGAGAGCACCAGGGCGATGGATGACGGCGAGGCCTAGGAAGGGGATGACGCGGAGCCAGGGAAGACGCGGCAGTGGATGCACACGCGGAGAGGAGTACGAGGGTTCACTGGTTCGGCTGCGCTGCCGTCGCCGCAGAATAACAGGGGGTGTGGGTGAGTGGAGGGAAGGCCTGGCCAGCGGTGGGAGTAGTAGGGGGCGGTGAGGCCTCCGCGGCAGCACAGCCGGCCACGGGAGGTAGGAGCAGGCGGCACGACCGGCGCTGCTTTGGGCGGCTGGAGCAAGAAGACCAGAGGTTGAAGAAGCACGACGGCCATTGGATGGACATCGTACGGTCACTGCAGCTAGAATCGTTTATATTGACTAAGTTGACAAAGCCCTTGGTACGTCAACTTAGTAGGCCCACAGGTCAGCTTCCGAAATGGTGCGCCCCAGATGTCAGGGGGAGGAATCATTTTTTGGGCGGGTGAAGCTAGAATATCCGAGATTGAAGAAGAAGCACGGCATCCGTTGGATGGACATCCAACGGCCACTGCTGCTAGAACTGTGTGTTGACTATAAGTTGACAAAGCCTTGCATACGCGTCAACTCTGTTTTTTTAGGGGACGCGTCAACTTAGTAAGGCCAGAAGTGTGTGGCAGAGAACTTATAGCCCATTTGAGATTTGTAAGAATGTGTAGCCCATTTTTGAATTCTAATGTAATTTACTACAGCCCATTTACAGTTTGTTAAAACTACAGCCCATTTCAACCAACCGTTCAAAACAAAATTCAATAAAATTTCCCACATTTTGATGGGATCCGAAATATTTTTATCCCAAAATTTCTAGTCAGATTAAATACAATTTCAATGTAAATATATATTACGTAAAAATCCAACGAAACATTGCGCTCGCAACAATTATTGAAATTAAAATTTTCAATATCCAAAAATAATATTTTATAAAGTAATCACGTGTTTGGTGCATTTTTTATAGTTACTGCCCAGTTTTTGTAATTACATCCCATTTATTATTTCTTAAAGCCCATTTTCTTGTTAAGCCTAATGCATCCCTCCTAGGAAAGATTTGCAGCCCAGCGGGGCGGAGAATAACAACTTGACCTTGCCTGGGTATTTCTAAAAAAAGTATAGCTGGGCTAGCCATTTTCAGCTTGAAAAAAATTAATATCTGGGCTAGATATCTGGCCTGGGCTAGACGGGCCACAGCCCGCCCAGTTAATACCTACAGCGATGTTTTCGTGGTTGTTCAGAGGAGAAAAATTAATATCTGGGCTAAACATCGAAAAACTCTGCAGTGCTCACACCTCAAAAACACAAATACTGCTCGAGCTGCTTGGTCCCAGCTGTCGGCCGCTTCTTGTGCAATTCTCTCGTTTATTGACTACTACATAGGTTGACAATGGTGTGGGACCGTGATGTCAGGAAACCAGGAGGAAGCAAAATAAATTATAGTTATATATATATATAATAAGGAGGCACTTGCGTACGTGAGGCTATGGACTTGGTGTGTCCCCATTGTCATCCTCTCCAAGTAAAGTCATCTCCTCGCCCGCGCGCGCTTTCCGCCCGAAACAGTCAGCGCCGCCCCGCCCCGCTTCCCAGTGCAAGCGATTGCTCCGCCTTCAAACAACACAAGTGCCGTCCGTCCGTCCATCTGCCGCCCACATTAATGATATGTGGTTACCGAGGAGGCTACTCCGGCGCCACACGTCCGTCCCTCGGCCCGCCCACCATTGCTATATAAACTGCTGCGCCGGCCATAGCCGCAGTCATCCGCATCCGTTCCCTTTCTCCTGTCCACACCACTACTGCCCACCATGGCTTCCTCGCGCTCCAGCGCTCTTTGGGACGGGCGGACGAAGGACCACAAGGAGATGGCAGCAATTGTTGCCGACAGGCTGGCCGGCAGGCAGCCGGAGGACGACGACGTCCCAATGGAGAACATGGTAGTTGACGATCCGGCGCCAACCCCCTCCTCCGCACCATCCTCGCCGGTGCATTGCACCATGACCACCAGCGAGGCCCGTGCCCAATATATGGATAGGGTGAGGCAGATGCGTGGGGAGCAGTTCCGGGAGGCGCAGGCCGACGCCGCCTACAACCACCATCTCCTCCAGGAGCACCTGCAGGCGGAGGAGCAGATCGCTGCGGAGCGGGCGGAGCAGGAGGCGCTGCTCGACTCGTACTGCTCCGCCCGCATGGGCCGCCTCAAGCACTGGCGGTACCGCATGCGGGTGGCGGAGGCTGCGGCCGCCTACAGAGAGGCTAGCAAAGAGGGCGATGAAGCGGGCGAGGCGCTGTTTGGCGAGACCGAGGACGAAGCAGGGGACAATGCCGGCTCGGACGAGTCCCCGCTCCGCTGGCGTCGACGAGGCCCTGCTCTGCCGAGGCCCCGTGGCGCCAACAACGAGGCAGAGGACACCGCCGGCTCCGCCGAGGCCCCGCCCCGCCAACAACGAGGCAGAGGACATCGCCGGCTCAGCCGAGGCCCCACCCTACCGGCAACGTGGGGAGGATTTCCACCGCTCTGCTGAGGCGCCGCCCGCCGGCAACGAGACAGAGGACATCGCCGGCTCCGCCGAGGCCCCGCCCCGCTGCCAACGACGCCGCGCCACACAGAAAACGAGGAAGAGTAGAACACGGTAGGTCGCCGCCGCTCGGGTCCAAGTAAGGCCACCGCTGCTACCCTCCGGTTGAAGCCAAGCTAGGCGGGTTGACCATTGATGGCCGGTTAGCTTCTTGGCGGCGACGTGGAGTCGGAGAGTTGCGGTGGAGAAGAATACTGCTTCTACTTAACTGCTGGTGCAGTTGGCTGACTGACACGTGGGCCCAACAGGCCACATGTCAGTTACGCAACTGCACCTGCAGTTAAGTCACTGAAGCTTGTGTTCAGCTCAGCGGGACACATGTGGGTATCTTCGGTTAATTAATTATACCTCTAGCGCACCCCTTTTTAGTTGAAGAATGTATGGAATGTAATGAAATCCGGCATGTTCATATGAAATCCAGCCGTGTATGAATGAATTTATTTCGATTAGTTCGAATTCCTGTATCACTGTCATTGGATGAACATGCAAAACAATACGTACTAGCATTACTTCCAGGGTGATCACCTCGTTTGCAGCAGTTTCACATGTACTCCCTCCGGTCCTTTCTAGTCGTGCATACAAGTTTTGTGTGCAGTCAAAGTATCTCTACTTTGACCAATCTTATACAAAAAAGTATGCACTTTCACAATGTGCGAAGTAAAAAGGAACAGAAGGAGTACAAAGAGTTTGAGCAGCTTTTTAGCGTTTCTGTACATTGCAATCAAACACACAGGCCTGGCAATTCATAGAGAACATTCAAAACAATCGATGATTATGCATCTCAGCGACTCACATGTCAGAGGCAATATTTACTTCACAACTAAAGAATAAAGAAAAAATTGATCGACACTGCTGACAGCAAAGGGCGTCCCATTCGAAAATATCAAACGCATGTCTTGCTAAAATCAATGAGAAAAATTTGACAAGGTTGTCCCATTCCAAAATATCAAATGCCTATGATTGTGGTATGGGTAGGGTTTGCCATCAGTTCGGACATTGACATGGCACCTCGTGCTAAATAAACCAGCTGTTCTTTTTGTGCAGTTCCACCAAAATCAACAAATTCGCGCGTAGCTTGTACGATTTCGCCCTTATATGTTGCAACGCCTTGAACTTATCGGCACCTCCTTTCTTGTGGTGGAAATGAATGATTCGATGTATTCATGAACATTTTGTGCAGTTCCCATTGAAATCAAGCTCAGCACCCCTGTTTGCACAAATACAACAAAGTGATTAGTATAAAGCAAACTGTACTATGAATAGACAGTTTCAACAGGCACACACATGGTCCATGTAGAGCACACTTTTAGAAAAATGGAAATCACCAGAAAGAATCCTAGAACAACATTGTACTCGCGCATCACAGCAAAAAAATGGAGATTTGTGAGTCCTTTTGAGCTGAAGTTAGTTTGGTCTTGTGGTTACTTCAACTGCTCCTTCCGATGAGAAGATAGACAGGGCTTCTTCATCCTGGCATAATCGGAACTAGTCACTTCACGTACTCCATATTCTTCTTCAGAGGAAGATGATCCTGTTGTGCAAAGACAAGAGGACTACTAAATGCTAGCATCCCTGTTTGCTCAAAAAAGGAAAGGAGATATTTAAAACAACACAGATGAAGCACTTCTCAAGGACAATACCACTTTTTCATGACAGTATCTCAATAGTAGCACAACACCAATAGAGATGACAAAGCTCAATCATATGGATGAAATCAGTGGGCGAGTACCAACCTTTGTCAGGAGGCTAATTGTGTAGAGCATACAGATGAAGCACTTCTCTGGAACCATCTGTCGCTATCTACGGTGGTGGCCATGCGTACTATATACTCCTCAATTAGTTTAATGTTTCCAACATCTTCTTGTGCAGTTCCACTAAAATATATGGTATCTTCAAAGAAGATCCCTGTTTGCACAAGTAGAGATAATTACATATTACATTAAGAGTGGCATCAAATCAGTGGCAAAACAATTGCTCGTTCCAGCCATAGCAATAAATTAAGATGTAAAACTATACCATTACTTGTGTCATCACAGTTCCAGTGCTTCATTACAGCACCGGGCGTTGATTTTTGTTTTTCTTCCGCTTGTTCTTCCCCTTCATCACTTGGTTCAATAACAGACAAGCTTCGCCTTCAATGTAAGATTTGGCATGTCAATTAGGGAGCACAAGTATAGTACTAAACTTAATTTTCTGATGAAAGTGGCAAAATACAGGCCAGCAGTTGTGAAATATCCTTATCTTACCTCAATGGGATATTACGGTGCACATACAGATTGGAAGTCTTGTCTCCATTTGTACAGTTAACTAAAATCAAGCAACATTATCGTACAAGTAGCACAACATATGAAAGCACACTGCAGAATCATGTGAAAGAAGGCTAGTACTGACCTCTCATTATGCGGAATTCAAACAACTCACAAGAAGAAGATCTGAACCAAATTCGCCTTAACGGATAGGAAGTAAGATCTCCTCTTGTGCAGTTCCACTAAGATCAAGCAATCAAGCAACGTTGTCGGTGTGACATTTTGGTTGAACTGCACAAAACACTCTTAAAACACAAGTGTTTTGTGCAGTGCAACCAAAGGTCACAATGGCAACGAGGTGAAGTAGATAACCCTGTTTACACAGGGTGCAAAGGAAACAATTAGTGGTCAATAACAGTGGATGACATAGAAGCCAACAAAAAGAAGCATCTACCTTATCTAAATGGGAAAGAAAGCAAGACAGTAGCATTTCTCAAACGGTGGCATTAATTAATATTAACATAGAGATTATATTAACAATAAAATTCGTTCAACATGTAATTTTCTTTTAACTATGGCATTGCATCAATTTTCCAGCGGCATTATTAGAGGGTGTTTGTTTACAGGGACATTTTGGTGTAGGGACTAAAAAAACTCCGTGTCAGTCCCATCTAAACCAAACAGGAGGGACTTTTAGGGACTAAAAGTGGGCATTTGGGACTAAAGAAAGAAGACCCCGAGGGAGTCTTTTTGGGACTTTTTCCAACAGTTGCCCCTGCCACACATCGCACCTTGTCTCTAGTAGTTCATTACTAGGGGTAACATGGTCTTTTAGCATGTCATTTAATAACCTCTAGTCCATGTTTAGTCCCTGAAACCAAGCAGGTAGGGACTAGGGAGTTTTTAACCAAACAGGGCCTTAGATTAACAACAGCTAATGAGTTGCACGGGACAGTGGACGCACCAGCACAATGTGCATCTACCGATGTACTGTGGTCATGCACAGTCTGTTGCAACAAAGAACAAACAACCAAGGAGCATATTTGTGTTGGTCCCAGTTTCGTTATCTTTAGACACCTTTCCCTATGTGAGTGCAGCAAATCTAGTCCTGCTCAAACTCTACAGCCTTGTCCCTTCCTTTCCTTTTTGAACTAGTACTTTCGCCCCTTCCTTTCCTCTTTGAACCACTTCCTAGATTTATGTGATACAACTTTCCCCACTACTTTCCCCCATTCCTTTCCTCTTTGAACCACATCCTAGATTCATGCTATACAACTTTCCCCCTTCATTTCCTCTGTGAACCACGTCCTAGATTCATGCTATATAAAACTTTTCCCACTACTTTCCCCCACTCCTTTCCTCTTTGAACCACGTCCTAGATTCATGGTATACATGCAGTTAGAGCAATGCATGTGGAGTAAGTAAATTATACCTTAAGGTTCTTGGGGCGTGGTTCGGTGGGCGACGGGACGGCGGCGAAGAAGAAGGGGTCGGAGGCCCTCCCGCGCCGCCGCTGGGTGGAAAGTGAACAGCTGCGCCAGTAGTCCCTCGCCGAAGGCGACAGCGTTAAGCCTCCTTCCCTTCTCGGCGGACGGATCCTGCCGGCTCTTTGAGCAGCAGTGAGGGGAGAGAGAGGCCAATGAAGTCTTGTTTAGATCTAGAGAGGGCGAGAGAGTGTGAAGAGAGCAACTACAAGCGCTGAGGCTCCAGCGGGAGAGGGCGAGAGAGTGTGAAGAGGGCAACTACAAGCGATGAGGCTCCAGCGTGTATATATATATATACACTTGAGAGACAGAGTGTGAAGCGTGCAAACCCTAGAAAACATTTTGACCAGTCAAAGAATCCTCGTGGCACAAATTATGCTCAAGTGTAGTTATCGAACCCGAGACCTCAAGTTTGATGAGCGAACAGGCTAACCAGCTACACAACCCTCCCGTTATGTTCAACGAGAGGGAAATAACCTTTTATACATTCCTGCATTCGTGTGACAAGCATGCCGTGTTTTCTTGTGTGTGTGGGAGTCATTGGGATTTCAATCATAATCGTGTCATGTGGCTTTGGTGGTAAGACTATCCACAGTGGTGCAGAAATAATGCAGCCTTAGTCACGTTACCTCTCTCCACGTAGTACGTTGGGTCCCACCAGTCAGAGGGTGAAACAAACAAATTAATAAGAAAAATTAAAAGCGCCAGCGGTGTATCTTACCTCACACATCTCGCTACTGCTCGGGAACACTGTCCAATTGATCTCTCTATTCGCACACGTACTATTTTAAGTGAATCCTTATTATAACATGCACACAAATTTTGGGCACTTGTATTCGACTTAAGTCAGTGTGCCACCGTCTCTCGTATACTTACTACTCCCTCCATCTAGGTGTAATAAGTCATGTTAGAAGGTGCAACGGGACCAAGGTTCGTGCGTGTGCATGTGTGTGTGTGTGTGTGTGTGTGTTTAACAGCATGTGTGTGTTAGAGAGAGCGACAGATCGACATACTACTACAGAGAGATGTTGTGTAGTGTATGATTTTAGCCGTGAGAGTCGGTGCATCCTCTCGTTTCCGGGCGTGTCCGGTAGGGACATGCGGACAGCTGCCACGCCCGCTCCTGACCAGCCTGGCCCGCCCAAAGCCCCTCCATCGCCCGCGCGCGCTTCCCGCCCGAAACGGTCAGCGCCGCTCCAAAGAATCGGTGCCGCATTCATGACCGGGCAGAGCGGACGCGAACTCTCACTGGCGCAAGAGTGACGGTTGCTTCATCCGTCCAAGTTACTGCTGGGTCTATGTGATTTGATGGCTCATTGGTCTTTATTACTGAGGTGGTAGGACTGCTGGATGTCCCACACTTTTGGCGAAAGGAGGTACTACTACTAGATTACAATTTTCTCCATTCTTACAGCGGAGGCGTGCAAGAGCAGTGAAAACACGCAGGCTCAGTGATTACAAGGCCCACCTCACACTATCACTGTGCGACACCTAACTCTTTACATAGTACTCCCTCCGTTCCTAAATATTACTAGATGAGTCCCCGCGCGTTGCTGCGGAACAGCGGTATATCTCTCTACGCAAAATTATCGATTTCATAGAACTAAAAAAACTCTATAACCGCATGACAAATGTGGTAGCCAAACTAAATAAACTCCCATCGTCATTTAGATCATCCCACGTAAGGAAAAAAGATCAGCCAACTCCTACTGCATAATGGGATTATATTTTCTTTTTGACATGTTAATGGGACTTAAAAGCTGACTTACATGCATGCTACCGGTGCATGCTTGCATGCAGACATGTTGATGTGATTTAAAACCCACTCACATGCATGTGCCATGGTATTTCTGCATGCTTGCATGTGGCTTAGTGCGGAGCCTCTCAACGTCTAGATCAGACGGCTATTATGGATTGATTTACTTCATCTAATGGCTACATCAATTTTGATGATGTGGCTCAAGGAGAGGATAGAGAATTCCTAGTAGTGGGGGCTAGCTATTACTAGTAGATAAGTGTTCGTCGAGATTCCACTACATACGGAACAAAATGAATGAATCTACACTTAAAATGCATCTATATACATCCGCATGTGGTTCATGGTGAAATCTCTACAAAGACTTATATTTAGGAACGGAGGAAGTACTAGTATAGTACGTACTGTAATTTATCAGCGATATAAATTTGTACAATGCTATGAAGCTTCCAGCTTCTGTTACATGTATCTTGCGTCCAAGGTTGCCCATTGCAACATTTCATCAAATACAAAGGAGACTAGCATGCATGCTATTGCATCTCAATGATTGATTGATCATAGCAAATATGTACTCCCTCCGTTCCAAAATAAGTGTCTCAACTTTGTGCAAACTTTAGTACAAAGTTGTACTACTACTAAAGTTGACACTTATTTTGGAACAGAGGCAGCTAAAGAAAAAACGATCCATGTAGTCCCTAGCCCTTGAACCGTGAACCCTGACAAGGCTTCAATTTGCTGGCAACGTTCGAGCTTCCTAATAAATGAAGTTTGCAACCTTTTGACCATGGGATCATTTTGTGCAGTTTCACCAAAATCGAGATGAGCATCCCTGTGGCAAAGAAATTGAGGAACCGTGACTAGAATAAGATTACTCGGACTAGTTGATGAGACATAAACTCATCACAAATACTGTACGTAGAAGCCAGTAGAGGTATGTGCGGGGCAAAGAAGCAGAGAAATTTCCACAGGGAGTGATGTGGACAGCTGGAGCAGTGGTGCAAGCCGGCTGTAAAGGGAGTTGTACCTGAGGGACGTAGCTCAACCTTGAGGAGGGCGGCGGGAGGCGGCAACTGCACAAGTCGCGGCAGTGAGCAAGGGGCGAAGGCAACCTCACCGGCTTTGTGAGAGAGAGCGGCGGGGACCCCTGATCGGGACGTGCCGACAGTGGGTTTTCCCCGTCGGCGACGGCCACTGCATCTACACTAAGCATCCACCCCTTCCCCAAGCAGACGTGATCCGCCGAGATGTTAGAGATGTGGCCGCAGTCGTTTTGTGCGAGAGAGTGTGAAGAGAGCAACCCCAGCAAGCAACCATGTAGGCTGGCCCTTCCTGACTATGTATATAGTGGAGCGGTTTCCTTTTCTCTCCATATGAGCCTATCATATTGCGTACGTGCCACTGAAGAAAAAAAACTTTATTTATAAATGACGTGGCACCTACTACTCGTTCTCCTATAACCTTGCGCTTGGCATCTCCAAAATATTAACCTTCCGATTGGCTCTTCGCCTCTTCGGGAAGTCGAGCAATAATGGTAGTGCAGTATATATCGTTCTGGCTATATGAGACCGAATGAATTGCTGCACGTCCACCACATGGGGGAGGGTCGAGGTGCGAGGGAGAGTGCTACATACGCAGCAAAATGAGTGAATCTACACTCTAAAATACGTCTATATACATCAGTGTTTTGGAGTATGTACTAGTAGTTCATATTGAAATCTACTGATGGACATATATATTCCAAACAATATGATATAATCTCTATAACCAAGGTAGTAGGGACGAGGAGTAAACGGAGGGAGTAGTAAATTTTTCTCCTCGTCCTGCGAGCCACCGTGCGCATGGGCGAGGGAGCGGGCGTAAGGCGGAGCAAGCTTCACCTCATCCTGCGAGCCACCGCGCCCGTGGGTGGGGGAGACGGCGTACTAAGCAAGCTTCTCCTCGTTCTGCGAGTTGACGGGACACATCAAAAGTACTCTAGTGTATAGGGCCTTGCCTCTAAGGTAGGCCCCACATGGTTTGCCTCTTTTTTAACATAACACGTCAAGTCACAATTTGTTTGTTCACCCGTGGTAGACGATCCTCCCTCCACCAAGTGGACAACCAGTACACGTGCCAAATTACCACGTGGGCTGCCTTTTTCGTACAGAAATGAGCTCCACCGTGTACCCGCATGGGTGTGGTTGGGAAAGAGACGGGTGTACGTGCATCGTGCATGCACCTCTTCTCTTCGTGCACGTCCCCCACCTACGTGGGTTTGTGTGAGAGATACAAACCGCGTTCGTGAGTGTTTTTTGTTTTGGGGTGAGGGTGGGGTGGGGGGTTGATTTCGTGAATTATTTGTGGGAATATGTGTCGATGACATCTCAAACAAAATTTTGCATGCAATGTGTGTGAAATGGAGGCCTATCCATATCATACATAGAGGGTCGGGCAATCCACGAGAAGAGAGGGAGCGGTCATAGCTATCGATAGAGTCGAAGAGAGGATCAAGTGGGTGGGTGCGAGATCGATGAAGAGAGCCATCGAAATTGTGTGTGTGTGCAAGTCAAAGATATAGGGCGACTGGCCTACCGGAACGTTAGAGGGCACATGTCAAGTTTGTGTGTGGCAGGGAGACATGACTAGAGCGCTCGATGTATCGGTGTGTGTGGGGGGGAGGGGGTGGGGGAGGGGTAGGCAGAGGCCTAACTATAGAGGTAGAACGACTCATATATGTGTTGAGAAGGAGAGACCCAGCTATGTCTTGAGGGAGATCGGTCGACATCCATACATAACTGAAGGACAGGAAATATGATGGGATAGAGAGATAGAGAGGAGAGAGAGGGAGGGAGAGGGGTAGAGTGCTGGATGGGTGATGGAGTTGCTTCTCGAGGATGGTGGGAGAGGCCTACTAGACAAACTGAGCGTGGAACAGCAATGTTATCAATAAGAGTGGGGATGTGTTTCTGTGTGTGCCTGTGCGTGATAGATCTGTCGGGACGCATCCATGGATGATGAAGGGGAACCATGTGTTTGGTAAGCAAACCTAACTAGATCGGTAGATCAATTGTTGTTTGTCGGAGGAAGGGAGAGACACAACTAATGAGGTAGATCGATTGACGTGTGGGTAAAAACGAGTTATAAGGACCTAGCTAGCTATATGTATAGAGAGAGATCGGTCGGTGTACGTCCATTTGTTAGAGGCAAATAAAGCCCAGCGAGACGGATAGACAGAGAGAATGGAGATAGGAGGTGGTGCGAGAGGCCCAACTACTAGCTAGATAGGGGGAGGAGTGTGCGGTTGTGAGATTGATGAAAAGACGGGCGAGAGTTTACACGTGTGTCTGACCGTATGAGAGACACGAGGCAAGGACACATAAAGGAGGAGATTGAAGGTGTGTGTGTATGTTGTAGGCAGGCATCGCTGGAGAGGTTTATCGATCGGTGTGTGTCGGAAAGGAGTTGTGGAGACTCTGGGAGAATGACCTAAAGAAAAAAATGAATGTGCCCGGTGGATAGAATGCCGAGGGAGGGGGAGCGCGAGGAGGGCGTGTGCATGCACGAGAGAAAGTTAGTGGTAGCTACAAAGGTTAGAGGATTGTGTGGGTGTAAGTGACTAACAAAGATCATAATTTCATATGAAAGCGGATTCATATATTTGAATAGGAGATCATAGTGTTTTAAACATTGCATGCATGAATATAGCGGTGATACACGTGCTGTGCACATGTTATACCATAATGTGATAATGCATGGCATTTGCAACTCACAGCTAAATGCCGAACAATCTAAACCATACTATACATCAAACAATCTCACATTTTATTTGAATTTGTGATAATGTGTGGCGTTTGCAGCTTCCAACTAAATATCAAACAATCTAAACAATACTATATATCGAACATTCTCACGTTATATTTGAATTTGTGGTAATGTGTGGTGTTTGCAACTCACATCTAAATACTTGTAGGCGTAGGGGGCGGGGCACCATACATAATGTGATAAACACATTATACATATGAGACATGGTTTAGATTATGAAGATCTAGCTCGAGCTAGAAATGTAATGTGATTTGAAATCAAAATAAAGTGGATTCAAAAAATCTAGTTTGAGTTCATATAGTACACATAGTTCATATGTAACTCGAGACTAATCATGTGGTGTGCTGTGAAGATAATACACAAACGATGGTTTAACTTGACAATAATGATGATTGTAGATCTTATTAAAACAGAGAAACAAATTCAAATGCTTTGACTTCACAACAATCATTACTGTAGATCTTATTCAAATAGAGAAACGAATTCAAATTTAGTTCATATTGAAGCGGTAGTATATACGTTTTGGAATGCACTAAAACGTTCATTTGAGTAGTAGGTTGCATGCATTATACACGTAGCAAAATATTTTAATTGAACATAACATGAATTCAAAGTTTTGAATGACATTTGTAGTGCGCATTGATTTGGTACAGTACATGTTAGGCTTGTCCGGAAATATCAACCCGCGCCTTGTTAGCCCGAAATATTTAAGATATATCTTTGTCTCATTGTGCTCCGACAACTCCCTCCATCTCAACCTGCGCCTTGCTATTCCGAAATTACAACGCGCGTGAAAACTCCCACCTCCTGTGAAATCCCGACACGCGAAATGCCCGTGGTACCCCTGAACCGAAAGAACCGCCTCAAATCGGTGGGGGTACTTTCATAACTTACACCACATTTCGGACAAGCGCGTCTCTAAGCCATGGTTCCCCACTGCCATCCCATCCGCCACCCATTCGTACACCGAGGCCGCGAAAACCCGCGACGAAACCCCACACCCTGCTCCATCCGCCACCCAGCCGGAGCCTCTTCCCTGACGACGTCGTCCACAGCAACACCTCGACGTCCCGCATCCACCGTACCAGATGAGGATCTGTCGTCGATCTCATCGTCCCGCCGGTTCAGCCACCGCGTCCTCCACCTCCAAGGAGCTGCCCCGACGTTCCCCTCGTCTTTCGCGCCACCTCCATTCCCACACTGCCGTCTTCACTTGCACCATCGGAAGAGCATCATCATCACCGTTTCCTCGGATGAAGCTGCGGCCTAATCGGCGCCACCAAAGAGGTTGTACACTAATTGCCGCATTTTCTTCTTGATTCGATCTCACGGTGCTGCCGGCGCTCGGTCCCAAGCCGACACGGCGCGGCTCCATCCACGGCGTTTCTCCCTCGGTGGCGACGTCCACATCAGTAGGAGCTGCTGCTGCTTTAGCTCTCGCTCATGCTGCTGCTCTGCTCTTGCTCTCGGTCCCCTGCCTGGTCTGCTCTTGCTATTGCTCTTGCTCGCGCTGCTGCTCTCGCTCTTGCTCTTGCTTGCGATGCTGCTCCGATTTAGCTACACTTCAGTCGACTGAATCGACTTTTGGGTCAGTCGATTTTCAGGGGGTGGGGGGCTCGCCGAGGTGAAGGAAGAACCAGCCGCAGCGGGGAGGGGGGCTCGTCGGAGAGGTACCCCACTATCTATCTTAGGGTTCGGGATGGGGGCGGTGGTCGCCGGCATTGGCGGGGCGGTGGCGTGGGGATCGCCAGAGAAAAAGTTAATTTGCATTGCATGGTGCACCCAATGATATTTATTCCGCACTATGAATTTTTATATAAAGTTAGTCATAATAAAGAGAAACGGAGAGCATCTCTCTCTCCATCGCATACACCCCCTCTACGCCCCTTTCACGTACGCACACAAACTATCTCCAGGTCGTCTAAAAGTACGCTCTCTGCACATTCATGCATGTTTCATCTTACTCTCGTGATATATATAATGACGATCATTGTATTTGAAGCAAAAGCACGATACGTACATTGGACTTCAGAATCCACTCATTACGGTCACCATTTATGTTTTGTGGTTGTTATACAGTCATGGGCTCACCGTACAGCTCTGTATTTTCTCAAGACACGACTAGTTGGCCTGTTAAACGCTCCATGTGGCACTTCTAGTGTTGCATCACATTATCTCACTACCATTGGCTCTACCTGTCGGCGTGTATAATAATGAAAACAAACGATAAACAAATATTGGACGGTGGTTCAAAGTCATCACCGCGGGCACAGCGGACAAGGTGGCCTTGTATTGGTATGCTGAGCCTTCTGTTTTAACACACAGGAGCTGGTGTGGTGATTATACACACACACACACGCTTGCACACGAACTGCATGCATGCAACACTCACACGTACACACGCAGCCACGCACGCACGCAACACTCACATGTACACACACAGCCACACACGCACGCAACACTCACACGCACACGCGCACGCATGCATGCACACACCACACGACCAACACACACTCTCATGCTCAAGTGCTCAACCTACACATGCATGCGCACACATCAGGCCCTGACAGACACATATACAACCAGGTGGTTCCTGCGCATGGGTTGGAGTCTCGTCGAGCTTGCGTAAATTTGTGTTTATCTTACCTTTTTCCTATGTGAACTGATAGGTGGGACCAACAAGGAACATGGTCAATTTAACCAGTCAACATAGTGCCACACAGACTATTTTGCCGGTCAACAGAGTGCAATCCGATGCTGAACGGTGAGCAACTGACCGTATAATCACCGCAAAACATGTATAGTGACCGTAATGACCGTATTCTGAAGTCCGGTGACCGTATTACGCTTTTCCTTCAAATAGAGTGACCGCCCGTGTATTTATATCTTCTCTCGCTCTCTCTTTGGAGCCAAGTAGGCCAATGTGTCAGTGCCTAAATTGGCGCACGCCACCCCATTATTGTTGTACTAGTTTCGTAAGAGCGAACGAGCATTCACGTCTAATATACAAACTGTAAATATGAGTTTCAAATGTTATGAAGATGGATACAAATATTTGAATCCACTTTATGCCCAATTTCTCTCTGTAGGCCCTCCAAAAGTACATTCTAGACGTTCTCGCCTATTACATCTAACAACTATGCAGTACAACACTACTACTACACTCTAACACAATAAATCATATGTGTTTTTAGTTTTACTAGATCTCATATTGTTACTTAATTATTCAGTTTGCATACATTTAAATTTCCTTTGAAATGTATGGCTAGTATCACCTACCGCGTGGGAAAAATCCCGCCCTTGCCTGTTTAATTGGGTTTGTATTGATGGATCGTGCGAAACAACAAAACTATAGTAGTACTACAGTACAAGTAACAGTTCACTGGGCCGCTAATTCGTGTACTCCTCCGTCGTAAGAGTGGAGCGCTCGCTTTCATAAATGTTCTAGTCCCTTACGTTGACATGTGGGACATCAAGCAAACGGGTCCATGTGCCATATCGAAATAACAGTGCAAAGCAGTAGGGCCGAAGCACCCCAGTCATGGCGTAGTAATGAGCAATGAGGCGTCAAATCACAAAGCTGCACCTTTCCCGCAGTTAAGTTGTAGGGATGAAGTTATGCTAAAAAAGAAGTTGGAGGGACGTAGCAACCATCATTTCACTCGTTGCCGAATCCGCTTCTCCCTCATCTTCTTCAAGTTAACCACGTGTTGCTTCTGCCGTTGTTCTGCCTCATGTGGGACGTGGATCGGCTTGGTAAAATATTGACACGTGGGACCGCATGTTAGAAAACCGCCAGGCCAACGTCCTCTAAAGGTAAGAAACCTCCCCCGCCTTCCGCGCGACAAAATCACCTCCTTTTTACTAATCTTGATACTATAATTTTGTAGATCAATATAATCGAGATTTGTATAGATAGCACATAGGAGCAAAACCAAAGTGGTACGGTTAAGGGCATCAACAATTTGTAGCCAAATGTGAAAATAGCTTTTGGCATCGATGAGAACCATTGTGGACGGTGCTGCCAAAGCCAAAAAGATGGAACCGAAGCTCCCTAAGTGATTGATTGAAGGAATAGAAAAATGCAACCTCTCTCCTCTTTCTCCCGTGCTTGGATGCAAGTACTCCAGTATAGAGCTCAAAGTCTACTCCCCTGTCCCATCTATCACAAATCACAAAGTAGTGAGGCGTCAAATCATAAAGCACGAACGAAGCAACCATCATTTCACTCTTCGCCGACTCCGCTTCTCCATGCTAACGCCCTAAGCTGGAAGAGCGACGCTATTGTGTAGTACTAGTACATTTACACGTCCTTTGGTTCAACGGACTTCCTGGATGCAAAGAAGGCGGTTGTCTCGGCTTGCAGGCTGCACTTGCGAATGACTTACCGTGGTCTCCCTCAATGGTTTTCTCCATTGAACGCACTTCACCAAAGCCACAACGTTCGAGATATCATCGACGTCACCGCAATGGGGAACAAAGTCAAATAGTTACTACCTCAATTTTTTTATACAAGGCCAGCATAAAAATCACAATTTGCAGAAGGCCACTAACACTAATTGAGGCAAAATTGATGGGGTTTTCCTCGGACTAGCAACCAAGGTCATTAATATACCCTTGCATGCATGCAGAAGTGAGAAGGTTCGTTTGCATGGCGCTGCATTAGTGAAGCAATGAGGGGTGAGATGGTTAGCTCTTTGGGCATTGGAGAAAAAATACGCATTAATTGACACGTCAAACGAGGATTTGTATCGATCAATCCCGCGAAGGAAAACCTCGCCTTTCTTTTTTAACACAAGTAGTATGTACATACTTGTATTCTGTTTGGGTCTAGGCCTTGTATTGCCATACTTCTCCACACATTTTTGCCAACCTTGCCTAAGGTTTTCAAAATGAAAAGGAGGTACACTTGCGCACGGCTGTCGCGTCGCACCGCACCCACACACAGTCGCTCCTGCACGCCGCAAACCCAACCAAGGGAACGCACCCTCACTGACACGTGCTACCGCATGTGACCAAACCAAACTCAGCCATACTACCACTGATACATAATTTTAATTCATACTGTATGTTTATCCAACCGCAAGTTGGGGAAGATCCGTGCAACCCGTGCGGTGGTCTGTTGGGGAAGAAGAAGAGGTGAGGAAGAAGAAGGGTTAGGAGATGTAGGATATTCATCCAACAGCCTAAAATGTTCGACTGACCCAAATGATGAAAGTCAGGCGAGTTGGATAAATATATGTTTTTACACAGCAAAAGATCCCAAAAAACAACAACATAAAGAAAAATAATCACTGCTCGTGAAAAGAGACGGCCTCGTCGCCTTTGCCTGCCGGTGCGAACAATCATAGCTCCCGACGTGTGTCTCCGCACCGTGGTTGTTCTTGGCCTCCAGCTACTCATTCATGCGGAGCATGCAGGTGCTCCGCACGGACATGAGCACCACCGGGTTCAACTCCAGGACTTCTGGTTCCGCCTGCAAGAGGGCCTCGATGGTAGTGACATCCGTGCGGAGTTGAGCCTCCGCCGCCCGGTTCAAGTCCAAGACTTCCGGTTCCGCCTGCAGGAGGGCCTCAATGGCAGCGGCATCCGTTTTCTCCGTGTCAAGTTGAGCCTCCGCCGCCGTTTCACATCCACGACATACAGTTCTGCCTATAGGAGGGCCTCGATGGCAGCGGCATCCGCGCGCTCTGCGTTGAGTTGAGCCTCCGCCTCCCGGTCGTCCTTTAGGATCGCCAGGTTGAACCGCTGGTCCGCCTGCAGCAAGGGGGACCTAGACACCTGTTGGAAATATGCCCTAGAGGCAATAATAAAATGGTTATTATTATATTTCCTTATTCATGATAATTGTCTATTGTTCATGCTATAATTGTGTTATCCGGAAATCGTAATACATGTGTGAACACATAGACCACAACATGTCCCTAGTGAGCCTCTAGTTGACTAGCTCGTTGATCAATAGATAGTCATGGTTTCCTGACTATGGACATTGGATGTCATTGATAACGGGATCATATCATTAGGAGAATGATGTGATGGACAAGACCCAATCCTAAGCATAGCACAAAAGATCGTGTAGTTCGTTTGCTAGAGCTTTTCCAATGTCAAGTATCATTTCCTTAGACCATGAGATCGTGCAACTCCCGGATGCTGTAGGAGTGCTTTGGGTGTACCAAACATCACAACGTAACTGGGTGACTATAAAGGTGCACTACGGGTATCTCCGAAAGTGTCTGTTGGGTTGGCACGGTTCAAGACTGGGATTTGTCACTCCGTATGACGGAGAGGTATCTCTGGGCCCACTCGGTAATGCATCATAATAATGCGCTCAATGTGACCAAGTGTCTGGTCACGGGATCATGCATTACGGTACGAGTAAAGTGACTTGCCGGTAACGAGATTGAACGAGGTATTGGGATACCAACGATCGAATCTCGGGCAAGTAACGTACTGATTGACAGAGGGAATTGTATACGGGATTGATTGAATCCTCGACATCGTGGTTCATCCGATGAGATCATCGTGGAACATGTAGGAGCCAACATGGATATCCAGATCCCGCTGTTGGTTATTGACCGGAGAGTTGTCTCGGTCATGTCTGCATATCTCCCGAACCCGTAGGGTCTACACACTTAAGGTTCGGTGACGCTAGGGTTGTAGAGATATTAGTATGCGGAAACCCGAAAGTTTTTCGGAGTCCCAGATGAGATCCCGGACATCCTGAGGAGTTTCGTAATGGTCCGGAGGTGAAGAATTATATATAGGAAGTCCAGTTTCGGCCATCGGGAAAGTTTCGGGGGTTATCGGTATTGTACCGGGACCACCGGAAGGGTCCCGGGGGTCCACCGGGTGGGGCCACCTGTCCCGGAGGGCCCCATGGTCTGAAGTGGGGAGGGGAACCAGCCACTGGTGGGCTGGTGCGCCCCCCTTGGGCCTCCCCTGCGCCTAGGGTTGGAAACCCTGGGGGTGGGGGGCGGCCCAGTTGGCTTGGGGGGGCAAGCCACCCCCTTGGCCGCCCCCCCCTCAGATGGGATCTCCAGGGGGCCGGCGACCCCCCAGGGCCCCTATAAATAGTGGGGGGGAGGGAGGGTAGCAGCACCACAGCCCCTGGTGCCTCCCTCTCCCCCTGCAACACCTCTCCCTCCCGCTTGCGCTTGGCGAAGCCCTGCCGGGATCCCCGCTACTTCCACCACCACGCCGTCGTGCTGCTGGATCACCATCAACCTCTCCTTCCCCCTTGCTGTATCAAGAAGGAGGAGACGTCGCTGCTCCGTACGTGTGTTGAACACGGAGGTGCCGTCCGTTCGGCGCTCGGTCATCGGTGATTTGGATCACGACGATTACGACTCCATCAACCCCGTTCACTTGAACGCTTCCGCTCGCGATCTACAAGGGTATATAGATGCACTCCTCTCTCTCATTGCTAGATGACTCCATAGATTGATCTTGGTGATGCGTAGAAATTTTTTAATTTCTGCTACGTTCCCCAACAACACCGGCATGAAGTCGATGTGCATCGTCTCATACGCATCGGGGGCCTTCTGCGCCGCGACCTTGGCCATGAACATTGGATCGGCTTCCTCCTCCTCGGACTTGGCTCCAGAGAACTCGGTGATTGGCCCACCGCAAAGCGAACTTGGGAATGGAGGTCTGTGGCGCCGATCGCCGCTGCGATTTCTACTCGGCGCTCCGGCGTCAGCATCTTCTAGTACGTGATCTTGCGGCGCACCATGGCTTTCCGGCAAACTAGGGGACGGCTGATGCGGGCTAGGGGATCGAAAGGTGGGGGAATGGGCTGGAGAGGAGGTGTGGTTTTTGGGCAGTGGTGACCGGCCGTCAAGTAGATGGTGTAGGCCAAGCAGCGAAGGTTCCGGTGTGAGTAGTGGTTCCGGTGACGAACGGTCAATCAGTTTTGACTATGCGGAGTTTCCAAAGCTGGGCGGCTGGAGCCTGGAGAGTTGTGGGGTGGGATAGGACCAAAGTTTTGGAGATTTACATGGCAGACGTCCGGACCTCCCCACAATTCCTGTCGATGACGAGGCGGTGACTTCGCAAATCTCGAGATGACTAGCAAGATGCCTGTGCATTGCACGGAACATCAGGATGCATTTTTTTATGATCTCTACTCTTATAAAAATATAGAGTTGGTGATGATGCTGGGCCTGCCATCCTGCAATATAGGCCGTCCAATTTATATCTAACAGATAGGAAGGAAACTATGGCAATTTTGCAAAAAGATACCCACACCCATCTCCACATTTGCAAATAAGGCCTTCCCTCGTTCATCCTTTTATCTCAGAAGATAAACTACTCATAGAAATGCATCTTGATGTTACGTGCAATGCATGGGCATCTTGCTAGTAGAGGTATGACGCCTCAGTCTCTCGAAGGTGCTCATAGGGGTAGGGTGTGCGTGTGTGCGTTCATAGGGGTGAGTGTATGCGCGCATGTATGAGCGCTTGCGTCTGTACTATGCTAAAAAAGGAGTACTCGAAGTCTGCAAGTTCATAAGGAATGGACGGTGCACATCACTCTTGTCACATTCGCGTTGCACCCCGGCATGCTGGACCCTCCATGTCGCTCACCAAATGGAATGCGCTTCATCTTGCATTTTCGCTCGCTTGTGGGACCGTAGTTGAGAGAAAACCGTCGTCCCTCCCCCTCCCCCGCCTGCGTCATTTATACTGCTAGAAGAGAGAGAGGTTGGCTGAGTGTTACTACTACTCCCTCCGTTTTATGCAGAGTAAAGAAAAATGGAGGGAGTATACTACTAGTACTATGAGCACTGCATACTCTACTGCAGATGTTGTCAGTACTCTACTAGTACTACTACTTCTACTACTATTGGACAGGGAGCTTAAAAAAAGTTACTATTGGACTGGCTATACATGGCGGAGTCCTAGTAGGAAGAGCATGCGCGAGAACAAGCACATTCACGTGTTTGAAAACAAATTGGAAACCATCTCTGTTTGAATACAAATCTAGGAGTACGTACGAATCTAACAATATTGATTGGGCGTTGTTGAATGTTGATACTTTTTTTCTGAAAGTTTGATCAAAGTGGAGATCCTTTGACTACACATAAAACTTATATGTAAACTAGAAAGGATCGGAGGGAGTATATTGTACGTTCAAAGGCAAAACGAACATTGAATACACTATATATATGATTTGCTGATGCTATGATCACCGGTTAAAATTTTTGAATCCGCCTTAGGTATATCACATATGCACCCACTCGTTCTCTCTCGGTTTCATCTCGGGGTCTCTCTCCCCCCCCTCTCTCTCTTGCAGATAGACACACACACAAACCACCCCTCTACCTCTTTGTGCTTGTCAAACCTAGTTGATCTCCCGAGCTATCGGGATTGTATCTCGCTCATCGTCAGGTCGCTCTTCGACACACGCATAGGCCACTCTACCATGCATTAATTGTAACCAAGCCTTTCATCCATCTTTCTAAGCATACATTCATCCTCTCAGCCCCTCTCTAGATCTGCCGACCTCTGGACCCACCCTAGTCCTCTTTCAATCCATCTAGCTAGATGGTACATGAACGACGCACACACACAGACCCCCGGGGTCATTTCTATCATAGAAACACACCAAACCTTTATCTCCTTGCACGACATGCACTTGATCTCACAACATCAATCGATCTCATCAAGATGTGTCGGGGCATGAACCGAATGGGATGTAAAAACTAAGATGGGAACTGGCACGTAGTGGAGGCAAAGTGAAACTTTAAACAAACCGCTTGTCTGTACGCATGTCGGACAAATTACAACATTGGAAGACAAGCATGGTCTAGGCCGGAGGGCGGCATGATTGATGGAGAAGAGGGTATATTCAATAGTGAATCTTATGGTATTGATTTGTTATTGTATATGTTATTATTTCTGTCTATAAACTTTGTCAAAGTTTACAAAGTTTGGCTTTGAGCAAAGCTAAAATGCGGAGTAAATGAAAACAGAGGGAGTACGGAGGGACTAGTATAGTTACTACTGCCGGAACATGGTCAAATGGAGGAGCTGGCCCACGACCTCGTGGGGGCCAGCAACGTGGCGCAGCTCCCGCACCGCCTCTGGACATGGCGATCCTGGTGAGCGACACGCTCATCATCGCTGGACACGCTCTGCTTCAGGGTGCGGAGGGTGGCGTTAGCGTTGTGGCACGAGTAGAAAATCAACACCCAGCTCGTCGAGGATGCACGGTGCGCCGAAGTGCGCGCGCGCCGCGACACGTCCGCGGAGTGTTCTAGCGCGGCCAACTGCATCCCCAGGACCTGAGACCATGCTGGGTCGTCTTGCTTTTTCAATTACATGTGGGGATCGCATGAGAGCAAAGGGCATCTCCAAGGTTGCCACGACCACAACTGACTACCCTGGCACAACAAAAACCCTCGTCCCTCGCGCCGTCGCGAGGTGCGTTCCCAGCCGACGCCAGCTGCCTATATTCATGTCGTCCGTCCGTATGCCGTCATTAAGAGCCTCGGTGCTCGATGAACAAACTCCGGCCACTTAATGACGCATCGAAACGCTCTGCCTCACTAGAATGAGCTACTTAAAGCGGCAATGCCCAGCTAAACTCCACACCATAGCGCATCCTCCTGCTACCTGGCACCACATCCACCATGACCGCGAGCGCGAACCCTCTGCGGGAGAGCTTGTCTTTGGGGATGAAGCTCGAGGTCGCCGCCCTCACTCAAATCTCCGCTAGCAATGCAAGAGCAGCGTAGCCGGACGCGGACGCGACCGCACAAGCGGACCCACACTGGCGGCTGACGACGGGAGCACCGTCAGCCATGCGTCCTACTTGCCGCCGTCCAATGTTCGGTGGCGCATGTGGCAGGTGAAGCGACGGAACGTCCACGTACATCATCATCGACCTCACATCCACTGGCACCGCTGAGGTCGGGGACTCCTCCGAGGATGAGTAGGGCATCGGAGGTGGCAGGGCATGGTGTGCCAACTGGCTGGTTCATCTCCCATGTTCTACTCTTCCTCACCGGAGACCACACCTTCACTTCACGGGTCTTGAACCCCTCCCTCGTACGTGGAGATGGCAGATGGAGGACGTCGGGCGCTGCCGTAGAATAGGTTTAGGGTCGGGTTTCTTTATTTTTCTGTCCTATAAAATTTCAAAATGTAATGAAATCTGTCGTGTTTGCATGAATCTCGTCCGGTGTATATGAACTTTCACAATAATAGTAAGATATATTGTAGGTACAAAAAATATATGGAATGAAGATTCATTTTTGTGTGTATAAACTTAGAAGGTTTGACCCGAGACAAAGCTAACATGTGAAGTAAATAAACACATAGGGTCTACATACACAATTTATCTTAGGCACTCCAATAGTACGTCCACTACACATTCACGCATTTCACATCTTTCTACATCTACAGGAACCAACGAAAAGGTTAACGTAAATTGCCTCTCTCTCCCCTGATTTTCATGGTGGTGGGCCCCTCCCTCCCCCCAATCTCCAATCAACAACCCACACGTTTCACATTACGTTAATTACGTAACTGGGATTACGTAGGTGTAGCATTACTCCTCCTAAAAAACCAACAAATCAACCTCCCACCATATCACGCGGGAAAAGACCTGGCCGCACTGTTTTAGTCGGGATTACCGGATTACTAGTAATAGTATCAATGGACCACGTGAAGCACCAAGTTTAAAAGGAAAAAAGGCGGTACACTCACAACACGCCTGTCGCGGTCGCATTGCACCCCTCACACGGTCGGTCCTGCACACGGCTCACGCAAACGGACCGTGCTTCGGCTAGCCTCTTCACTGACACGTGGGACCGCAGTTGGAGAAACTGACCATGCGCCAAACTCCCCCGCCCACCACGCAAAAATTCCCCCAAAATCCCAAATTCAACCGCCCTTCGGCCAACTAGGAAATAATATTCCCCAAACCCCCCTCCCCCCGGCCCCCTCCACTCCATTCGCTCCGCCAAAGCTGCCCTCCCCCACTACAAAAAAAGACACTTCCGTGATGATACGTGTTTGTCACAGTAGGTCACGTTTTCTGTCATACATGTACATCCATGACAATTTTATGACAGAATCAAGATAGTCATACCTGTGCTGTCGTAGAAGTGTTCCATGACATTACCAAAATTATCATCACGAAAGTGTCCACTTCCATGACGGTAAATCGCGGGTCATAGAAGTGCTTTCGTCAAGGGTGGCCGACACGTGGCATCCATCGTAATGGGTCGCCATTAAGCTATTGGGTCCGGTTTTGGATCCAATAACCTGTTAACAGCCCGGACCAATGAGGATTTTCCATGTGTAAAATTGTCATTGGCCGGAGGAAACACGTGTTGGCTCACCGTTGGGACAGATGTCATCCATTCATTGGACAAGAGGCGCCTATGGTACGTCGACACGTGGCACGGCCCAACAAAGGCCCATATAGGTTAAAAATGCCAACCCAATAACGGCCTATTTAATAAGGCCAATTTACGGCCCAAGCTAGATCTGGCCCGTTAATTGTTCGCCGAATATTTGGGCCCAATTACGGCCCAGTGACTTTCAGCCTGTTAGAGGCCCGATGTAGACATGGGCCCATTTCAGCCCGGTGTGTCTTTCGGCCTGGGAATGGCCCGTGCTGCCCATGGGCCATATATGGTCCGACGCTACATCCGGCCCACTAATGGCCTGTGATAAAGGTGGCAACAGTTCAGCCCAACGTGACTTTGGGCCTGTTAAAGGCCTGTCGTATAATTCGGCCCATTGATGCCTATACTAAGCTTTCGGCCTCTTAAAGGCCCATGATATCAGTGGGCCAACTCAGGCCCGAAATATGTTTCGGCCTCGTACCCGCCCGTCATATAACTGGGCCAAAAAGGCCCGGTCTATCTTTCAGCCTGCTGAAGGCCCATCGACGAATAGTGAAAATTGAGGCCCAACATGAATTTGGCCTGCTAAAGGCCCATGGTTTCTTCTGGGCCATAACAGGCAACCAGAATATTAAGCCTGTTAATGGCCCAACGCTACATGGGGCAAACTAAGCGCTGGGTCCACAAAAGGCCCAACTAAATTTTGGGTCTAATATAGGCCAGAGTAAGTTGTGGGCCTAGCGCAAAGTGTGAAGGCCCCAATGGCCATTCGGGCCCAAGAAAGATGCAGGCCGGCCCAATTGTGGCCCGCTAAAAACCAGGACCATTAGAGGTGAATGTTTCGGCCCGGTCGACTACATCAGATTTTTTTTCAGATAGCGAATGATGACAGTAACTAGTAGGAATTAAGAACAAACCTACTCTATACAATAAAGAAATTACGACATAGTAACTTAGAATAAACGTACACTACACAATAAAGGATTTATGGTATATTACATCCACTGGGCATCAAAGTTCACCATCAGTCATCATAAAGCGCAACGAAGAAGCAGATTACAAAAAATGGGCACCATTGCAGCGTAACAAAATAATACTGAACTGATACCACTTCCAAGACAGTTCAAGAAAGGTTAGCCTTGCGCGGGAACTGCTGCGCAAGCTGCTGAGCAAGGCTGTGAGACCGGCCTAGCATGTCGGTCATAGCTTCTAGGTGTAGCTGTTTAGCAATGAGGTTCTCATTAGTGTTCTCCGCAATCTTTCTTAGAGATAGGACTTCAAGTCGAAGTTGAGTTGAAGAATGCCTTTCTCCTAGAACTTGGGACTGAAGAAGTCGAACTGATTCAGACAGCGAATTATGTGAGCTTGTCTGACTGCTAGTCTCAAGTAACTTGAACACTGCATCAAGACAAGACTTTGGGGTTGTCTCGCTATCTTCAAGATGTTTTGCCTTCTTTGCTGCAATATATATTGGGTTTGTGTCACAGCCTTCAGTAGACCTGTGCATGCCATCAGACGTATCACCCTGAAACAAGCAGAGAGATGACAGGTTTTGCACGTGTATAAACAAAGGTGATAACTGTGCTGTCAATTCCATCAAATTTCAAATTAGAAAATAAAGAGTAAGTTCAAAATATCAATAGCATAATTTGGCATTGTTCATAATGCGGGAGCTTCACCACACTACTGGATTACCATCTTAACATAACAAGCGTAGATGAAGGGCAAAGACAATCGTTATATCTATTTTGGTTAATGTGCATGGCATGTTGTTCAAATCATCAGCCACATCAGTAAGACAAAATAGGAGATGACAAGGTGCAAACGTGGGTTGCTTCACCCCACACTGGATTATTGATCCACAAAAACAAGCATACATATAGGGAGTATTGAGTAATGTGCATGGTATGAATAAGGAATTTGGTTTTACAAGTTAAAACTTGGAACTTACCGTTGTTGCGAACATGCATTTGATAGAAACAGCAAACTCAACAACAGTAAACGATAGGGAGTATGAGCAAATTAAACAGAAGTTGAGGATTGTCACGACCGGTTTTTCAATAAAATAATTATTGAGAGACCAATCCCTTTTACGGACCAGCGAGGAATAATTCCTTCTCACTGGTAGACAATATCTTGGTCACAGAAGAAAAATACCAGGAGTACTGAATATAATACAAAGTTGAGCAGAGACTGCCCAACAATTTATTACATGCACGCCGATCAAACAAGATGGCGGATAGGGTGGCAAACTACTAACTCACGATAATAACGGTGGTGGAAATATCACCGCGAAGCGAGTGATATGATTCCAGAAGACTACAGCTCTTCGAGCGTCGGAGTGAAGCTCGAGGAGACTTATTGCGGGTGGCGGAAGCGTATGTAATACAAGTGACCAAAATCCGGGATCGCGCAGGACTGACTGGGACTCCTCTAGGCATCGGACGCGCTATCAAACTCTTCATCCAAGAGATCGCCTTCGTCAACATCTGGCCAAATCAACAAGCCAGGTGAGTACTATGAAAGTACTCGCAAGACAGTTCGGACATAAGATATAACAAATGCAAACATGAAGCATATGAACAAGTTAACCAGTGCGATCAGACATAGAGATAATAAATACTGGGTGCCAAGCGAGGGTCTGAATGACGCCTCGAGCGGAAACTGCAGAATAGTAATACTGGTACCAAACGAGTGTTTGAAAGACTCCTCGAGCGGAAAATGCAGAATAGTAATACTGGTGCCAAACGAGTGTCAGAAAGACTCCTCGAGAGGAAAATGCAGAATAATAATACTGGTGCCAAACGAGTGTCTGAAAGACTACTCGAGAGGAAAATGCAGAATAGTAATACTAGTGCCAAACGAGTGTTTGAAAGATTCCTCGAGAGGAAAATGCAGAATAGTAATACTACAGTCGGGCGTCGGGGCGACACCGCATAAAGGGCTTATAACAGAAAATAAAGGCAGTGCATGCCACAGTCGGACGTCTGAGCGACATCACATAAAGGGCTTATATTACAGCTCAATAATACAATAGTTCGGGAACAAAACTTATCACAAGCACGAGACAAATATAAAGTTAGTCCAGCCAAAGGAATAACAATAAATCTGGATTTACCACTTGAGCTTGTTCACCGGGGACAAGTTTTCACGCAGATAGATATGGATGTAATGATTACACTACTTAGATCATGGATACGATGATTTTGAAGGAATTGACTCTGCAGAGTTTGTACTTAACCACAGCCAATGGATTTTAGTAGTCACGGGGACTAGTTCCGTCTACGGTGTTTTGGAAGAAACACGTCTAACCAGTACACACCCAATTCAACCTTCCGAAGCCAGGGATCACCCTCGGCAACGTTCAAGAAAAACCTTTAGACGGGAAGGCTACAACCTCGCGTAGCATGGGATCAAATTTCTATACGCGCGCTCTAAGGGGGTGCCCCCCCTCTCGGTCCCAACCGGAAACACCGATGCCCCCTGACCGGATGACTGGCTTTAATCCTGGGCCAAGGTACCATCATCCCGGCCTCTCTGTTTGGTGTGTACACGGAAAGAGGTTACCAACTTACTAAACCGCATCCTGGGAAATGAAACATGTGGTAGCACGGAAGGGCGAAAGAACGATAACGTGACTCCGTCCACGTTAATGTCAGAAATAGTCGGATGACGCAAGGCTGGTATGCTACAACAGTACCACCTTGCTGCCCTTCATGTCACCACATGATTAGGCCATCTCTCATCAGAGATCATCGCAACTATGGAACATGCGGGGAAAAGAACGATAACGTGACTCCGTCCACGTTAACGTCGGAGAAAGTCGGATGACGCAAGGCTGGTATGCTACAACAGTACCACCTTGCTGCCCTTCATGTCACCACATGATTAGGCCATCTCTCATCAGAGATCATCGCGACTTTGGAACATGCGGGTGGTTGCCTTACAAGCAACGGGGTATTTACCAACACTCACATGCCACGCACAAACTTTCACATGAACATGCAAAACATCTGCCATATCAAATGTTCAAACATGCTTGCCTGGTTCGGAGAAGTCGGAGTCTAGCTCGGCGAAGTTCGCTGCTCCGTCACCTCTTCCGGAACCTACGGCAATCACGAAAACGGGTACTAACGTGAAAACCAATGGGTGCACAGAAACTTTTCCAAATATTTTTCAAATAAATCCCATAAAAAACTAGACAAAATTTGAAGATTGTCAGAAAAAGAATTACTCAAAAATTCCTTTTTATTAAAAAGTTATAAAGGTTTCTGTCCAAGGACTTATCTGTAATGAAACAGAAAAGTTCCAGGGTTTTAACTGAGAAAACAGAAAACGCTTCGGTTGGAAATGCGCAAGCTCAAGAGGGAAAGCGTATTTGCCCGAAGGCGCCAACAGAAAACGGTTCGAGGGGGAATAAAACAGAGGCTGACACGCGGGGTCCACATGTCAGGTTTGAAAAGCTCGCCGGCGCCCGAAGACTGCGGTGGACGCCGGCGTCGAACCACGGCGAGTTAGGAGGATCAGAGGGTACCAAGAGCTTCAGCGTCTTCTTCCGCGTCGGTGGGTGGTGGACTCGACCAACGGGGAGCACCACGTCGACGGCGACACTTTCTCCGGCGGACGGCAGCTCGGTTGAGGATGGAGAACTCCGGTGGAGGGCTGCAAACTTCGAATTGAAGCGCGGGTCAGAAAGAGGGATGCATGGTGAAGCTACTCGCAAGAGAAGGGAGGCGGAGGTGCACGCACGGGGGCGAATCGAGCTGGATCCCGTGGCGGGTCGCGGCGGCTGGAGTCGAGGAAGGAGACCTCCTCGGGGCTCTTCAAGGGGCTAGGCGTGCTCTAGGGGGAGTGCAGGGATGGTGGGTGCTCGAGTTGAAGCTCGGGGCCTCTATTTATAGGCGGATCGACGGGGTGGCCGTGAACGGAGAATCTCCGGTGAGCGATTACGGCGGAGCAGTGTATTGGCAGGAGGTTTGAGTGGCCAGGCAGCATCAGTGGAGGTTACTGGAGTCATTCCACAGTTAAACGGAGTTGGTCTTGGCGTAATGGCGTCGGTCCACGGTGAGGTGACCGCACGGGCTCGACGGCGGCAGAGAGCGTGCTCCGCGCCCTGCGGTTCACGACGAGAGTGGCAGCGCGTTCGGGGGAGTGGAAGTCCACGCGGCGAGCTCCGGTGGTTTGGGCGGCGCTGGGTGGCGTCGTCGGCGCCGTGTCTCCCGCTGGCGTCCGCAAAGCCGCCGCCGGCGTCGGTCACGGGGCGGCGCACCTTCTGCTGCTCGTCGCCGACGCCCGCAAGGTGCCAGGCGTTCGTGCGGTGCAGGAACAAGAGGGAGGGGACGAGGAGCAAGGCGACATCGGGGCACTGTCGAGATCCACAACCCTCTCTGAAGAAAACGACAGCAAGCCACTGACTGAATTTCTGAAACTCTGAACTTGACAATGACCATGCAGTGCAGGTGTTCGACAGAAGGATTTGGCTATGAGATAAATTTTTCTGGGGCTGTAACTTGGTGAGGTGACCACTCAATGCACCCAGAGGCTGCCTGATTTTACTTGGAATTTGTGGAGAAGGTTTTGAATGAATTTCACCAAATTTGACAAATCTGGTCCAAACTTGCAGCAGGAGTAGTTTGAAAATTTTGAACTGAAGACCAGTGGATCTTCATGGATCTTGGTTGAGGGTTCAAAGGACTAGGAGGGAGAAAAGGTTTGGGGGCAAGAAACAAAGCAGAAAGTGTATCTCCTTTGTAAATCACCAATGGCTAGAATAGAAGACAGAAATTTATTTGAATAAGATTTAAATGGAAATAATCACATGGGGAGGTTCAACTAGCTGGATTAGATGCCAAACAGGATCTAAAGATGAGGGAAGGGTTAAGAGAGAGGATTTGCACTAAGGCCATGGCAAGAAGGAATTGTTGAAAGTGGCAAAGGATTATTCCAAAAGCCATAGTGCAAATTTCAAAAAGGTTTTTAAAAGGCATTTCCCAAGTGAAAAAATATTTTGTCTAAAGTTCAAATAAAAGCAAGGACCTCCAAGACCAAAGACAGATCTTGGGTGAATCCAAATAAAACTTTTGCCATAAAAAAATATTTGAAAGGGAGAGTTCTCTTGAAGAAAATTTTTAAATCACTCCCCTCAAGTCAAATAAAATCTTTTGAAAAATCCAAATAAAAACTTGGGTGTCACAACACCTACCCCCTTAGGAAAAATATCGTCCTCGAGATTTCTGCTGATCCTCAAATAGATATGGATACTCTGCCCGGAGGAAATCTTCCGTTTCCCATGTAGCTTCATCCTCAGTGTGGTTGCTCCACTGAACTCTGAAAAATTTTGTCGTTTTCTGATGGGTCCTCCGTTCAGACTCCTCTAAAATCTTTACTGGTATTTCTCTGTAGGTGAGATCTGGTTGCATATCAATGTTCTCATGAGGTACATGCTTCTCCGGGTTACTTACACATTTTCTCAATTGTGAGAAGTGGAATACATCATGGACGTCTGACAGCTCCTTGGGTAGGTCTAGTTGGTAGGCTACCGTGCCTCTTCGTGCCTTTACATAAAATGGTCCAATAAACCTTGGGGCTAGCTTCCCCTTAATTTTGAACCGCTGTAGACCCCTCATAGGAGATACTCGCAGGTATACGGAATCACCGGGTTCAAAGCTGACCTCACGATGCTTCTGGTCATAGTAGCTCTTTTGTCGGCTCTGTGATGTCTTGAGTCTGTCCCTGATTTGTTTAACTTTCTCCTCGGCCTCTTTAAGCATGTCCGGGCCAAAGATACGGCTGTCACCTGTTTCTGACCAATTCAGTGGGGTACGACACCTTCATCCGTACAATGCTTCAAAGGGTGCCATTTGCAAGCTGGCCTGGTAACTGTTGTTGTAAGCAAATTCGGCATACGGCAAACTCTCTTCCCAACTGGATCCATAGGTGAGCACACAGGCTCTTAGCATATCCTCTAGGATTTGGTTTACACGTTCCGTTTGTCCATCAGTCTGAGGGTGGTATGCTGTACTGAAAGCTAGTTGCGTGCCCAGAGCTTGTTGTAGGTGATCCCAAAATTTGGAGACGAATTGTGTGCCTCGGTCTGATATTATGGTCTTTGGGACTCCGTGCAAGCAAACTATACGGGAGAGATAAAGTTTGGCCAGTCTTTGTGTGGAGTAGGTAGTCTTCACGGGGATGAAATGAGCGACCTTGGTTAGTCGGTCTGTGATGACCCATATGGCGTCATTTCCGCGTTGTGATCGGGGTAATCCGACAATGAAGTCCATTCCTATTTCATCCCATTTCCACTCCGGTATCCTGTTGGGCTGGAGTAGCCCTGCTGGCTTTTGATGCTCGGCCTTGATGCGCTGACATGAATCGCAACAAGCAATAAATGTGGCTATATCTCTTTTCATACCGTGCCACCAAAATCTTTCCTGGATGTCCTTGTACATTTTGGTTCCTCCAGGATGGATCGAGTATGGAGCGGTGTGGCTCTCCGTCAAGATCTGTTGCTTGAGTTCCTCAATGTTAGGTACGCAAAGTCTGTCTCCGTACCATAATGTTCCTTCACTGTCTGTGACGAACTCTGAGGTCTTACCCAGGTTCATTTTCTTCTTTATGCCTTCGATGCTGGGATGTCCCTGTTGAGCCTTCTTAATTCGTTCCACCAGGGTGGGTTGTATCTCCAGGTTTGATACGGTGCCCTCAGAGACTAACATCATGTTGAGCCTGGCGAACTCTCGCTGAAACTCATGCCTCAAATTTTGCTAACCGTCATTGTCCGGGCTGGGGTTTCGACTAAGGGCATCGGCCACTACATTTGCTTTCCCTGGATGGTAATGAATACCAACGTCATAGTCCTTGACCAGTTCCAACCAGCGTCGTTGGCGTAAATTCAGCTCTGGCTGTGTGAAAATATATTTGAGGCTCTTATGGTCCGTATATATTTCACAGCGATTTCCCAACAGAAAGTGCCTCCACTCCTTGAGTGCATGTATGACTGCTGCTAGCTCCAAGTCATGTGTTGGGTAATTTTCCTCATGTTTTCGTAGCTGCCTGGAGGCGTATGCGACAACTTTGCCATCCTGCATTAGTACGCATCCGAGACCTTTTCGGGACGCGTCACAATACACTTCAAAGCTCTTGTGTATGTCTGGCACAGTTAAGACCGGTGCGGTTGTCAGCTTCTTCTTGAGTTCTTGGAAGCTTTCCTCACATGCTTCCGTCCATACAAATTTCTTGTCCTTCTTGAGCAATTGTGTTATAGGTTTTGCCACAATGGAGAATCCTTCAATAAATCTTCTGTAATATCCGGCTATTCCTAGGAAACTCCGCACATCTGTGACGTTGGCGGGTGGCTTCCAGTCCAGTATGGCCTTGACTTTTTCTGGGTCTACGGCCATGCCTTCTTGGTTCAGTATATGGCCTAAGAAACCAACTTGTCTTAGCCAAAATTCGCACTTGCTAAATTTGGCGTACAACTGATGTTTCCTCAATTTTCCCAAAACAATCCTGAGGTGTTCAGCATGCTCTTCTGGTGTCCTTAAGTAAACCAGAATATCGTCAATGAATACCACCACAAATTTGTCCATGAATTTCATGAACACTTTGTTCATGAGGTGGACGAAATAAGCGGGGGCGTTCGTTAGTCCAAAAGGCATCACTGTAAACTCGTATAACCCATATCTGGAAGTCAATGCTGTCTTGGGGATATCTTCTGTCCGTACCTTCAGTTGATGGTATCCCGATCTCAAATCAATCTTTGAAAATACCTTGGCTTGTGTGAGCTGGTCAAACAAATCATTTATCCGTGGCATCGGATATTTGTTTTTGATGGTGACCATATTGAGGGCTCGATAGTCTATACACAGTCTCAGTGTCCCATCCTTTTTCTTGGCGAACAACACAGGCGAACCCCATGGTGAGGAGCTGGCTCGAATAAATCCTTTGTCCAATAATTCCTTTATCTGCTTCTTCAACTCCACCAATTCTGAGGGTGCCATTCTATCAGGCTTCTTATAGATGGGAGCGGTGCCAGGTGCTAGTTCAATGCTGAATTCTATCTCTCGGTCTGGTGGCATGCCTGGTAGTTCTTCAGGGAACACATCAGGAAACTCGCATACCACTGGAACTTTTCTCAATTCTGCAATGTCCATTTTGTTCAGTTTTGGTTGCTGTGATCGTGGCCTTTCTTGAGCGGAAACTCTTATTTTATTGCCGTGATGGTGAGTGAGAATCACTGTCCGATTGAAACAGTCAATGAATCCTTTTTTGGTGGTCAACCAGTCCATTCCTAAAATGACATCCAGTCCTTTACTTTCCAACACGATGAGATTCGCGTGGAATTGTAGTCCTTCGAACTCAATGAACACTCCTTGGCAGTAACCCTGAGCGATTTGCTTATTTCCGGGGGACTTGATGATCATAGATTTTTCCAAGGGAAGTATCGGAAAACCATGTTGCGAAACAAAACTCTTCGAAACGAACGAATGGGAAGCTCCAGAATCAAACAAAACCGTGGCAGGTACTGTGTTGACAGGGAACGTACCGAGCACGATGTTTGGGGCATTCTGCGCTTCTTCCCTGGTCACATGGTTCAGGTGACCCTTCCTGTGGTTGTTGTTGGGGTTGAAATTGTTGCGCTTGGGGGCTGGATTGTTTCCACCATTGTTCGGCTTGGGTGCCGAGTCTCTTGGCTTCGGGCACTGTTTAGCATAATGCCCTTGTTGACCACAAGCATAGCAGGTGACCCCTGGACGGTATGTGTATTCCTTATCCCTGGCATGAAATTGTCCGACGGGCCTTGGCTCAGTAGTCGTGGATCTCCTTGCGTCTGTCCTTGGGACCTCAGTCTTGCCTCGGTTGTTGTGAGCAAGAGTCATCTTGTCCCTCTTTCGCTTGCGGATATCTTCCCGACTACGGCGCTCATTCTCCAAGGTGATGGCCTTGTCCACCAGAGTCTTAAAATCTGGAAAGGTGTGTACAATCAGTTGGCATCTTAGTGCTGGTGCCAGGCCGTCCAGGAATTTTTCCATCTTCTTGCTTTCTGTCATGTGCTCGTCGTAGGCATAACGAGACAGCTGGGTAAACTGACCATTGTATTCTGTCACTGACATGCCTCTGTGCTTCAGGTCATCAAATTCTCTCTTCTTGATCTTTAGGATGCTCCTAGGGATGTGTGCCCCACGGAAGCCTTCCTTGAGCTCTTCCCAGGTGATGTTGTGCTCCCTGGGATGCATGTGTAGGAAGTTTTTCCACCATGCTGCGGCTGCTCCAGTAAGGTAGTGTGGTGCATAAAGCACCTTCTCATGATCTGAGCACTGAGCAATAATCAGTTTCCTTTCAATCTCACGAAGCCAATCATCGGCTTCCAGTGGCCTATCGGTGTGAGCAAAAGTTGAGGGGCGATTCTTCTGTAACTCAGATAATTTGGAATGTGTTTGATAGGGTTCACGGTGGTTTCCCATATTGATGACATGATTCATCATCTCTTGGTGCTGTTGCTGGCTTTGCTCGAAGAGACGGCATACTTGAGACAGTGCTGCTTCGCTGTCTTGATGGCTGGACTGACCCTGAGTGAAATTGTTGCTGGTCTGTGTCCCGTAAACCTCTTCTGGCTGATTGGGCATGGAGCGAGTCCACGGGCGAGACATTTTTCCAGTCTGGGGTATTATTTGCAAAACCCATGAGAAAAACTGTGTAGCACAAGAAAAATCTTGCAAAGGCAACAATTAAAAAGGCTTCAAGGTTTTTTAAGAAAACATAAACGATTTTGCACGGAGAAGGACTGCTTAACATAAATCTTACATACGAAAACAAACACACGATACAGCACTCAGGATGCGCGTACACATCCTGACATGTTATTTAGACTAGTGTACTACTCCGGAAGGCAGCAAACACACCAATACAAACTAGCGTACAGATAAAACAGCACATCATACAAGCAGACATAAAACGCGGCTACTCGGTGCTCTCAGTCGGAGATGGTGAAGATCTCCTTCCCCTTGCCGATGGCAAGACTCAGCGGTCCAGGAGAATCAACCTCCACCTCCTCTCTCGCTGGCTCCTGGCGCGTAACGCTGCGCTGCGGTGATGGTGCGGGAGCGACGGGTGGCAGAACGGGTGCGGCAGGCGGTGCGGCTCTGACTGGAGTAGGAGCGATGACTCGGTCGAACTCCTCAGTGGTAGGTAGACGGCGAGCAGTGGCCAAAACGGCCGGTGCATACGAGGCTGCAGACGAGACGAATGTCAGAGGCGGCGCCGTGTGGAGAAGCTCCTTCCTGCTGGCAGGACCGCCCCGGACTAAGTCCATGCGGGCAGCCACATGATCGTCCACGAGGTTGTCGAAAGACTCCTCCAGAGCCTTGAGATACTCCACAACCATCTCGATGGCTTCATCTCGCTCTCCCCGATGGCAGGCAAATGCATAGTGACTGGTGTAAGGCACATGGCATGGGAGGTAGCGGTAGCGACGAGTCTTCATCGTAGGAAGGATGTCCCGAAGGCGCACTATCGCCTCACGGGCAGCCATCTGCATGGCATGCCTCTCCGTAGGCATGGCCCTTCCCACAAAACGGAAGTGGCGAGCTGCAGAACGTCCTCCCTTGAATTGCACCACAGCTTGGTGCATAGACACGTCGTCACTGAGCTTGTGCTGGTAGAGTGTGAACTCCGGGCGAGCTGCTGGCCCGATCGCGAGCTTGGTGATGGAGACGAGGAGCTTGACAAACCCCTCGGGCACGCTCGTGAACACTCGGTTCTCACAGCTGCTGCCAGCCATCTAGAAAAGTAGGCAAAAATTCTGAGTAGTCATGTCATAAATTTATGATGACCAACAGAAAATAGCTACAATTGCAAAATGCTGAAAAAGCACAAAAACGCTAATAACCGATTAGCGATCGCACCTAGTGGCTTCCTACAGTCAGCCTGGCTCTGATACCAAGCTTGTCACGACCGGTTTTTCAATAAAATAATTATTGAGAGACCAATCCCTTTTACGGACCAGCGAGGAAGAATTCCTTCTCACTGGTAGACAATATCTTGGTCACAGAAGAAAAATACCAGGAGTACTGAATATAATACAAATTTGAGCGGAGACTGCCCAACAATTTATTACATGCACACCGATAAAACAAGACGGCGGATAGGGTGGCAAACTACTAACTCACGATAATAACGGTGGTGGAAATATCACCGCGAAGCGAGTGATATGATTCCAGAAGACTACAGCTCTTCGAGCGTCGGAGTGAAGCTCGAGGAGACTTATTGCGGGTGGCGGAAGTGTATGTAATACAAGTGACCAAAATCCGGGATCGCGCAGGACTGACTGGGACTCCTCTAGGCATCGGACGCGCTATCAAACTCTTCATCCAAGAGATCGCCTTCGTCAACATCTGGCCAAATCAACAAGCCAGGTGAGTACTATGAAAGTACTCGCAAGACAGTTCGGACATAAGATATAACAAATGCAAACATGAAGCATATGAACAAGTTAACCAGTGCGATCACACATAGAGATAATAAATACTGGGTGCCAAGCGAGGGTCTGAATGACGCCTCGAGCGAAAACTGCAGAATAGTAATATTGGTACCAAACGAGTGTCTGAAAGACTCCTCGAGCGGAAAATGCAGAATAGTAATACTGGTGCCAAACGAGTGTCTGAAAGACTCCTCGAGAGGAAAATGCAGAATAATAATACTGGTGCCAAACGAGTGTCTGAAAGACTCCTCGAGAGGAAAATGCAGAATAGTAATACTGGTGCCAACCGAGTGTCTGAAAGACTCCTCGAGAGGAAAATGCAGAATAGTAATACTACAGTCGGGCATCGGGGCGACACCGCATAAAGGGCTTATAACAGAAAATAAAGGCAGAGCATGCCACAGTCGGACGTCTGAGCGACATCACATAAAGGGCTTATATTACAGCTCAATAATACAATAGTTCGGGAACAAAATTTATCACAAGCACGAGACAAATATAAAGTTAGTCCATCCACAGGAATAACAATAAATCTGGATTTACCACTTGAGCTTGTTCACCGGGGACAAGTTTTCACGCGGATAGATATGGATGTAATGATTACACTACTTAGATCATGGATACGATGATTTTGAAGGAATTGACTTTGCAGAGTTTGTACTTAACCACAGCCAAGGGATTTCAGTAGTCACAGGGACTAGTTCCGTCTACGGTGTTTTGGAAGAAACACGTCTAACCAGTACACACCCAATTCAACCTTCCGAAGCCAGGGATCACCCTCGGCAACGTTCAAGAAAAACATTGAGACGGGGAGGCTACAACCTCGCGTAGCATGGGATCAAATTTCTATACGCGCGCTCTAAGGGGGTGCCCCCCTCTCGGTCCCAACCGGAAACACCCATGCCCCCTGACCGGACGACTGGCTTTAATCCTGGGCCAAGGTACCATCATCCCGGCCTCTCTGTTTGGTGTGTACACGGAAAGAGGTTACCAACTTACTAAACCGCATCCTGGCAAATGAAACATGTGGTAGCACGGAAGGGGGAAAGAACGATAACGTGACTCCGTCCACGTTAACGTCAGAAATAGTCGGATGACGCAAGGCTGGTATGCTACAACAGTACCACCTTGCTGCCCTTCATGTCACCACATGATTAGGCCATCTCTCATGAGAGATCATCGCAACTATGGAACATGCGGGGAAAAGAACGATAACGTGACTCCGTCCACGTTAACATCGGAGAAAGTCGGATGACGCAAGGCTGGTATGCTACAACAGTACCACCTTGCTGCCCTTCATGTCACCACATGATTAGGCCATCTCTCATCAGAGATCATCGCGACTTTGGAACATGCGGGTGGTTGCCTTACAAGCAACGGGGTATTTACCGACACTCACATGCCACGCACAAACTTTCACATGAACATACAAAACATCTGCCATATCAAATGTTCAAACATGCTTGCCTGGTTCGGAGAAGTCGGAGTCTAGCTCGGCGAAGTTCGCGGCTCCGTCACCTCTTCCGGTACCTACGGCAATCACGAAAACGGGTACTAACGTGAAAACCAATGGGTGCACAGAAACTTTTCCAAATATTTTTCAAATAAATCCCATAAAAAACTAGACAAAATTTGAAGATTGTCAGAAAAAGAATTACTCAAAAATTCCTTTTTATTAAAAAGGTATAAAGGTTTCTGTCCAGGGACTTATCTGTAATGAAACAGAAAAGTTCCAGGGTTTTAACTGAGAAAACAGAAAACGCTTCGGTTGGAAATGCGCAAGCTCAAGAGGGAAAGCGTATTTGCCCGAAGGCGCCAACAGAAAATGGTTCGAGGGGGAATAAAACAGAGGCTGACACGCGGGGTCCACATGTCAGGTTTGAAAAGCTCGCCGGGGCCCGAAGACTGCGGTGGACGCCGACGTCGAACCACGGCGAGTTAGGAGGATCGGAGGGTACCAAGAGCTTCAGCGTCTTCTTCCGCGTCGGTGGGTGGTGGACTCGACCAACGGGGAGCACCACGTCGACGGCGACACTTTCTCCGGCGGACGGCGGCTCGGGTGAGGATGGAGAACTCCGGTGGAGGGCTGCAAACTTCAAATTGAAGCGCGGGTCAGAAAGAGGGACGCATGGTGAAGCTACTGGCAAGAGAAGGGAGGCGGAGGTGCACGCACGGAGGCGAATCGAGCTGGATCCCGTGGCGGGTCGCGGCGGCCGGAGTCGAGGAAGGAGACCTCCTCGGGGCTCTTCCAGTGGCTAGGCGTGCTCTAGGGGGAGTGCAGGGATGGTGGGTGCTCGAGTTGAAGCTCGGGGCCTCTATTTATAGGCGGATCGACGGGGTGGCCGTGAACGGAGAATCTCCGGCGAGCGATTACGGCGGAGCAGTGGATTGGCAGGAGGTTTGAGTGGCCAGGCAGCATCAGTGGAGGTTACTAGAGTCATTCCACAGCTAAACGGAGTTGGTCTTGGCGTAATGGCGTCGGTCCACGGTGAGGTGACCGCACGGGCTCGACGGCGGCAGAGAGCGCGCTCCGCGCCCTGCGGTTCACGACGAGAGTGGCAGCGCGTTTGGGGGAGTGGAAGTCCAGGCGGCGAGCTCCGGTGGTTTGGGCGGCGCTGCGTGGCGTCGTCGGCGCCGTGTCTCCTGCTGGCGTCCGCAAAGCCGCCGCCGGCGTCGGTCACGGGGCGGCGCACCTTCTGCTGCTCGTCGCCGACGCCCGCAAGGTGCCAGGCGTTCGTGCGGTGCAGGAACAAGAGGGAGGGGACGAGGAGCAAGGCGACATCGGGGCACTGTCGAGATCGACAACCCTCTCTGAAGAAAACGACAGCAAGCCACTGACTGAATTTTTGAAACTCTGAACTTGACAATGACCATGCACTGCAGGTGTTCGACAGAAGGATTTGGCTATGAGATAAATTTTTCTGGGGCTGTAACTTGGTGAGGTTACCACTCAATGCACCCAGAGGCTGCCTAATTTTACTTGGAATTTTTGGAGAAGGTTTTGAATGAATTTCACCAAATTTGACAAATCTGGTCCAAACTTGCAGCAGGGGTAGTTTGAAAATTTTGAACTGAAGACCAGTGGATCTTCATGGATCTTGGTTGAGGGTTCAAAGGACTAGGAGGGAGAAAAGGTTTGGGGGCAAGAAACAAAGCAGAAAGTGTATCTCCTTTGTAAATCACCAATGGCTAGAATAGAAGACAGAAATTTATTTGAATAAGATTTAAATGGAAATAATCACATGGGGAGGTTCAACTTGCTGGATTAGATGCCAAACAGGATCTAAAGATGAGGGAAGGGTTAAGAGAGAGGATTTGCACTAAGGCCATGGCAAGAAGGAATTGTTGAAAGTGGCAAAGGATTATTGCAAAAGCCATAGTGCAAATTTCAAAAAGGGTTTTAAAAGGCATTTCCCAAGTGAAAAAATATTTTGTCTAAAGTTCAAATAAAAGCAAGGACCTCCAAGACCAAAGACAGATCTTGGGTGAATCCAAATAAAACTTTTGCCATAAAAAATATTTGAAAGGGAGAGTTCTCTTGAAGAAAAAATTTAAATCACTCCCCTCAAGTCAAATAAAATCTTTTGAAAAATCCAAATAAAAACTTGGGTGTCACAAAGATAAAGGCTTTAGAAGGACTGCCTTACATTAACAGTTATCACCGGCTTTATAATGCCCTTCTCCATGTCAAGGGAAGGATAACTCAAGAATTTCAGCACATAATCTTCTTCATAAGCATTGCTTGTACTCTACATTTTGTAGAGAGTAATTATAGATATGATAATACTGGAAGGGATAGAGGACAATGAAGATAAGATGCAGATTGATGCTACATAATCAACTACCAAATCCCTGGAAGTACAAGCGTTACAGGACAAAATGTACTAACAAGAGCAATGGGCTACACTTTTGCACTGGCATTGTCTGTGTATTCAACTTTTTGGTAAGGTTAAATATAGATCTGATATTTTTTAGTAAATGGTGGGCGAGGCAGATAGGATGCAGAATGCTACACAATGAACCAATCCCTCTTCCCATAATACAAGAGTGTTTTGAACACAGGTGTACTGTACAAAATGTTCTTATATTATGGGACGGAGGGCGTAGCTGTTAATGTAAGTATAGTGATAGACGACGTTCAGTCCTTACAAGAGGACTGCAGAGCTAAACCTCTTCAAAAGCATTGGGTTGATTCTAAATTTATGTAAGAGTCCATACGGATCTGATAATGTCCACCAAATGGACGATAACGAGGCTAACATGTGCACTGATGCTACATAATCAAATAGCTATGAAAGTAAGTATGGTCATACAGGGCAAGAGGTACTCACAAGAGCAATGTAGTGTGCAGTATAGTTGCGAGATTCTGTGGTCCCTTGAGAATGAATGTTCTTCTGCTAACAGTTTACGTACAAGTGAGACATTAAGGCAAATGCACAAATGTAGTTAAAATTGTGATGTGATATCATAGACAGTACCTTACGGTGCAGACGAGACTAATGTGTAACAAGATCATTCCAGTCACTGTCTGATAAATGTAGCACCGGAGACTTTACAGAAATTTCATTTAGAGGCTTGCCATCGAAGTGCGCTTGCCTCAGGTAGGAACGATACTTCATCAACAAGTGCTTCTAAAGTCCAACCAACCCTTGCTCGTCTTGACAATCCAGTTTGGTCCTCGCCTATTTAAAATAAGGAAATCATGTGTCTTCTGTCAGCAGAAACATATGCCGTAATTACTATGAATAACATTAGTACATTACTTACGCGTAAGTTGCGGAGGAAGACTGGAAATTGTTCTGTGTGTGCGATATAATCTTTCCATGAAGGAAAGATGCGCACAAAGTTCCTGACAACAATATAAGCTTCATTTTTTAAACTGGGAAGAAATGTAACAGGGGTCCTATTTGCTGCAATTGGGGCTCTCTCTGATTCAAAAAGGGATTTGGCAACTGGATTTGGTGTACTCATTGCTGGAATGGGGGTTTTGCATCGTAGAGCTGGTGCTATGTCAACTGGCATCATCATACTGTTTGCTGCAGTTGGTGTCAGCTGAGTTGGGGCATCAAAAATGACCAGTGTAGTAGGGCTAGAGTCTGCTAGAGTTGGGGTGTTTTGTGGGTCAGGTGATATTTCAACTACACCTAATGGGCTATTTGATTTATCAGGTGTAACTACCTTTTCCATATACTCCGCTCGTGCTCCTCCGCGATCAGCAATCGCCCTGTTCCTTTTGAACATTTGATACACAAGAACAGCATTTGAATGGATAAATATGGTATGATGACAGATGGAATATGTACTGAAAATGGATAGGCATGGCGTATTCACATACACGATGTGTAAACTAAGCTTATGGCAGTGCAACAAAGTAGAAACAATGCAAAGCATCAGTTGCAAGATATGTGCGACCAATATAACCTTGGAAAGTTAGAGCAAGCACCTTGATGGGTGAATAAGATAGGGCGTCTTCCTTTTACTCCTCCACTAGGGAGCTACATTGACTTAGGTCTCCCCCTAGCTCAAAATCACTTTCAGGATCATATTCTAAGCATGAATCTATAGGTGGAGAGCGTTTGGATTGCATTGCATCCAGACTTGATTTCAGTCCATTAATGCCAAGTTTGACAGCCATGGCATTGTTTTGCTTTATTCTTTTCATGCGCGCAAGATCATAATCATTATGAAGTTGTTCAGAATCTGAGATTCATGAAAACATAAAAAGTAGTCAGATTATCTATGGAATGCATTGCGGATTCAACTCGAAGAGTGTCTCCCTATAAACCCCTGCATATGCAAAATTCACCCCCAATCGTGCTGACCAGACCACACACAGAAATAAAAACCTCTTATGTCTCTATAACAGGCAGACACACATTTCAGAACTGAAGTAGGAACATTAGAATCATATCAAATTTGTATTTTAACAAATAAACTAAGGAATTATCAGTGGCATAATGTTTAGCTTCAAGGGTGGAGTGCTGGTAGTGCGACACAAAGCAAGTAGGCAGATTGCATTCCATGTAAAAGATCGTAGTCTATGTAAATGCTGGAAATGACACTTTCTTTCTATACAATGCAGTGCTCGTTGCCCACACATGATGGAAGAGATCACACAGAGAAATACTATTCACTCATGTCTATGGTTCCAGTATTTTAAAACAGGGTGGTCCACCCTCAAAAAATATTGACAACAAATATTACAAGGCAAGCATAGATGTAGTGAATCAATCATTTACTTGTGAGCTTACTAGGACAGGTATGCAGAATTGTAACTTCAGTAAGAGACCGTCCAAAATCTGAATCAAGAAGTTTGTCTAGCACTTATTGCTTGCAACTAATCGACGTGAATAATTGGATATCAGATCGAATGAGTAACAAAGACAAGTAAAATTCTCAACAAACCTGGCCTGCAGTAGTAATCTGGGTCAATGTCACTACGACCAACAATCCAAAATGATTAGTGTCTGTTCCTAGGGCCGGAATTTTGAAACCCTGTGAAATTTTCAGGTACTAAAGATTTCTGAAATACATCTGAACCATTAAGTGTAGGTAGCACTGAGCACACAACAAACCCTAGTGACAGTCCTTCCTAATGAGTAATGAATCAATTAGAAGATGGGTGATGACGAGTGGCTACTGAGTGTTGAGGATGTATCTCAGGATAAATCGGGTTGGCTTAGTGGGTGTTGCATGCCTGATCCCTGAATGGACTGGGAAGGTAGGCACGGCGGCTCGCCCGGGCAGCGGTGACGCTGTTGGGCGAGCGGCTCCTGACTTCCTGTTAGTCCGGCGTCTCCTCCTAGAGTCATCCCGTCCGGGGCCTGCAAGTCGCCGGTGAGGCAGGCGGCTGGGGGCGAGTAGAGAATGGAAGCGCGCAGCAGAACAGAGGGGAATCGGGACCTGGGCTGACCCAAAATCCCAGGGTGGGCCGCGGCCCACCGTGGGCCCCCTGTAGAGATACACACCCGAGCAGCGAACATGCATTTTTGAAACTAAATTAGGAACATTTAGCCAACCAATTAAACGACTCTGTTTTAATAATATCAGATTTGTATTTGAACAACTAAGCTTGTTTAGCTTGATGGGTGGAGCCGTGCTATTATGACACGTATAGTGATCATAAAAGGGGGAAACCCTAAGCATTTTTTTTGTTGAGCAAAAGAGGGTTTCCCCTCTGAAATCTATTAAAGAAACCACCACAGAACCAACATGATCAATTAAATCCTAAGCATGATCAATTAAACCCTATTATGACTATGCCATGGCAGATTTAAAGCAGCAAACCGGGGAAATGCTATTTAGCATCCATTGTTTGCTTCGAACTAAGAACTAATTTCTAAGAGCTGAAAAGAAAGTACAGTAACCAAGTTACGATCTATTTTCTGGTTGACATCAAAAAGTTGTGGAGATATGAAGTACCACCTCTCTTGCGGCGCCGTGTAGGCATCGGGGTGGTGCTATGGATGTCGGTGGCTTGAAGCAGATCTGCGACTGTAGACGGGTGCATCGGGGGATAAGTGCCGTTGTGGTGGAAGAGAAGGTCGTGTGAGCGGCCCCGGCAAAGAGGATGACGGCGCCGATGAAGCGAGAGGACGTGATGGAAGGCTCTTGGTCCGTCGCTGTGGATGAGAAATGTCCATCTCTAGCAGTGGATGATGCGGTCTTGGTAGGTGCTCCAGCATGGTGGAGGACGGTGGCGATGGATGGGGTGGAGGACGGTGACGATGGATGGGGTGGAGGACGGCGGCGATGGATGGGGTGGCGGACGAAGGAGGCTAGTGTGGGATTGGTGTTCTAGCGCGGACGATGTATGAAAGGGAAAATGGAGGGAGAGGTACGAGGAACCATGTTTTTGGGACGCGCCTGTCTGAAATATGGGAAAGTTACGAACTTAGCCCCTATTTAAAAATTGGACGTCTCGTCGGTTGGGGATAGGACGGTAATCTTGCATCTCGCAAATATTTGCCCAGAGCGATTTCGGGCGAGGAGAGGGTGTTTTGGTGCCCATGGTTGGCGCCAACAGTGTACGAACGGGGCTGACAGGTAGGGCGGTTGTGTCACGTCTGAGTGAATTTACAAACCTGCCCCTATTGAAAATATTTGCCTACATCGGTTTCGTCCGAGTCGAGTTTGTTTTGCCGCCCACCATGTATGAATGGGGAAATGGAGGGAGAAACAGAGGTCTTTCGGACGAGCTTGAATCAAATGTGTTTTGACACCCATGTTTGGCGCCCACGGTGTCAGAATGGGCTCAGAGGCAGTCATGTCACGTCTAATTGAAGTTACTAACCTACCCCTATTTAGAGCAGTGGAAATCGGGCCGATAGATTGTCCGTGTAAGGGGTAGACAGTAATTTCCATCTCCCAAACAATTGGCTTCAGGCAGCCGATGTGGGAGTGGACATTTTTCCACTTCTTTAAAATTTTGGGACAATAAGCATCAACGTTTACCCAGGCAACTAAATTCGAATCCATTTTGTATTCCTATATGAATCTTTAGAAATCATTCTATGTGTTTTTATATATCTTCAAAAGCACGACAAAGATGTATTCCACTATCATATATGAATATGATTTAAAAATGCCCATATCGAATTCATAAGCTAAAATCCAGTTTAAGGTGAATTCGAATATTTGGAACACTTTGTGTCCAACTCAAATGTCACATGCAACATAATGTGTACTCCCATTTAGATATGTACACAAGCGATGTATCAAGATTCAATTACCGAGTCAATCAACCAATAATGTACAAAACTAATAGACATATAAACACTTATAGAGTATATGGATCAATAACATCAACTAACATACATAAGCCAGGCCGCCGTACTTTCTTTTGCTAGAAGAGCATCCTTTTTTAGCGAAGCTAGTACAGCATCTTGGCCCTTTCCGATGTGTGCCACTTATGGTCCAACTATACTACTATTATTGCTGAATGCACATTCAGCCCAATTGGCATATTTGTAGGTCTGGACAACAATCAAAATGAAATGTCTCCGAGTCTTATCAATTAATACAGACTTGTGCTCAAATGAAATTACAACCCAAAAAACAAAAAACAATTATTAAATGATCTCTAAAACAAATAGTTTGATCGATTACATGAACAAACAACACAAAGGTTATTCAACGATGGAAAGAACATTTCAACTACGATTTACCAAGTGGGAATTTAATTTCTTTTTTTCCTTCAGGACCTTAACAACGCGGTCAGTCTCAGCTTGCTTCATTTTGAAATCCACCAAATATTTAATGGTTGTCTTGAGTACTGCTTGTGATTGTGCTGTTTGCTTCCTCAACATGTCAACTTCATCTCTAAGTGCAGAATCAGAATCTCTTTCTACCACTAGTTTAGCCTCTAGAGCATGAGGATTTGGCAATTCATGATGCACGATTGGGCCGGTGCCACTGCTCTGGGATGATACAACGTCCATGGGGACCTCGCTCTTTGATCTTGGGCTAACCTGTTTTGCCATTAAAGTTCCGATTGGATTCCGAAAAGTTGAACTTAGCAAAACATCTAAACTGGGAGTTATAACAGCAAACCAGTTAAACAAACAAGGAAATAAAGAGTTTCAATTGGATGCTGAAAAGTAGTTATTAACATCATTGTAACCGGTTGTTGCAGCAGCAAAGCAGTTAAACAAACAAGTTTTGCAAAAGGTACCTGTTGTGGCATTGGAGTTTCTCTTGGATCCTGAAAAGTTGAGTAGCCAGTAACGTGATTAGAGCAACCGGTTGCAGCAGCAAAGTAGTTAAACAAACAAGTTTTGCAAAAGGAACCTGTTGTGGCATTGGAGTTTCTCTTGGTTCCTGAAAAGTTGAGAAGTCAGTAACTTGATTAGAGCAATAAGTTACAGCAGCAAACCTGTTACACCAATATATTTTTGAAAATGTACCTGCTGTGCAATTGGACTTCCAATTGGATCCTGAAAACTTGAAGTTTGTAAGATGATTACAGCAACAAGTTACAACAGTAAACCAGGTAAACAAGGAATTTCTGAAAACATACCTGTTGTGCCAATGGAGTTTCAGTTGGATCCTGCAAACTTGAATGCTAGCAATCAATAAATAAAGTTTTGCAAGTGCCATAAGACACTAACATCAAACTAGGAAAACTAACCAGTTTTGGCAACGTATTTAATTACACATGAACTAGTAAAACTAACAAGTTCTTGGCAACGTATGGAAGTAACAAGTCGGAACCGTTTACCAGCAACACAGACATCTGTAAATTTCTTTCATGTAAGCAAAATGATTCCAAAACATATATAAGTTAAAAAAACGGTGTCCCTCATATAAACCTAACAGTTGTCTATCTATGAACATGCAAACATTACTAGTGCTACAAGTGATAATAACAAACCATTTAAACAAGCAGGGTATCAGAACGTAAATTACACGTGAATTCTGCTGCACCCTAGAAGTACATATGACCAGCTATCTACGTGCTTAAGTAGCTATTTAAGTTCAAGCAAACAGGTAATTCTTAACAGTAAGTATCAAACACATAGAAAGGCGCAATCTATAATAGGATTAGTAGGCTATGGCATTATGTAATCAGTAGCAAACTAAATTAAGCCAAGCAATGTAATTAAACAATTTTGCAATAAGTGGCTAACTAAAATTCCGAGAAGTAGGTAACTGAACTTACGCTAGCTCTTTGTACAGGCACACTGCAACTTCTTTTTCGCTTACAAGGTTCTACTAAGGAGTCCATGGCATCAATTTCTTGGATACGCAGTCCCAATACTTCTTTCTTTTCACACTGCATTGGTAAGTCGAATGGTTAATCTGGTAAGATGGTGCGTCCTTGATATGTTATACGAGGACGTGTAGTCAGACAAGTTGTAGCCACACACACCACACTGGCTTTTACTGTATATTTCATGCGATTACATTTGGCATATCGAGATCTAAGCAATCTACAATAGGATGAAAGACTAGCATCCTTCACATTATTGGCGAACTCAGTTCATAGAAACAAGTAATTCAACCATTCTGTGGGTAAATCAAAAGCGCCACTAGAATATTTTTCACTACCCCACCATACACGTAAAAAGGGGTGGCGCCACCGTAGGGGCTGGTATGGGCGGCTGCCTCGGGTGGCTGGAAAGTGTGCACCTAGTTTGAGTCGTCTAGGTTGGCCCAGGCTAGTTATGTTCGTCCCAACGCACGAGTAGGAAATGTAAAAAAATGAAGAAAAACATTTCAATTTGGATGGGCCAATAACGTAAGTGCAAGGCAGGCCCTATAGCAGGCTCGTGGCCCAAACGAGCACCTCCCATATCGATCGACTGCAGGAAAAATCCCAATTCGTTCCCTGCAGCCTCCAGTCTAGTTCGCTCCTAACCTAGCCGCCGCTGGACAGACCAACACAGCACTTCCTCGCGCCCTCGTTGGAGGGCGGTCGCCTGGCTTCAAGCGAATGGAAGGACAAGAAGATGAAGATCTAGCCTTGGGTGTAGCCTGCGTGGGAGGCAGCGGCGGCAGCGCGGGCATGGCATCGAGCTTGCGCAAATGGACAGTCGCAGCTTGCAAGTGAAGCATGCGCAACGAGCAGGTACATCACATCCCTGATTATATCTAATTCAACTATTCAATTTCTGGCCAATAGTTAAACCTGACGGTGTTGTGAAACTGCCTGTATGTAGGGAATCTATGAGAAAATTAAACCAATTTTTGCTTATTTTATAACTCCCCCAATCAATACTGAATTGACTGAACCTGATGTATCTAATCAAGTTTCTGGTGCAAACATACAAGCTCATGTTGTTCTTGAGCCTGAAGTGTCTAATGAACAGACTGCAAATGAAGGATTTGATGCAAACATTTTACATGCTCCTAGTAATGAACATATAGTGTCTAATGAGGGATCTAATGCAAGCATTTTGCAAGCTCCCATTGAAGGATTTAGTGTCTAATGATGATCTGCTATGTTGAGAGAGACATAGAGATTTGCAGCCATTGATGACAAGCAAATTATAGTACATTTTCATGGCTCCAGGAAACGTCGAGGCCATCTACCAGAAAGTCCCCGTATTATGACAACGTAGCATAAATACTTTTCTAATCTGTTGTTTGAAACTAATGGCATACTTGTGCAGGATAGATATATTGATATGCAGTTTGCGCACTGGTTATAGGTGCAATTACACACTGATATTTTCAAGCAGGTACAGACCATGTTAGTAGTCCTTGTACACCATGTTGCATTTTGTGTTTTTTGGTGCTTGCATCATTTACAGTTTTATAATCTGAACTACTTTGGATCCTTAGCTGTTTTTCAAAGTGCATGTAGCTTCACATTTCTCAAGTTATGTTAATTTCTGGAGTGCAAGTGCCTTCGTATTTTTTAAGTTAAATGTTCGCCCCTGGTAACTTGAATTCGTGGATCCGCCACTGCACAGAAATCATACACGCAGGCTAGTATGAATTAAATGAAATGAAGGGACTTACGCTAGCTGGTTGTACATGCTCACTATAGCTCTGCTTGCGCTTGGGATGTTCCATGTACAAGTCAATGTTACCACTTGCTTGGATGTGCAGGCCTTGTGCTCCTTGCATCCCCCTCTGCATTTTTGACATGGTGAATGGTTCATCAAATAAGAGGAATCGACCTTGCTGTTCTACCAGACAGATACTTACAAGGTTATACGGGTGTGCAGGATGTGTACCAGATCCCGTAGCACCGTCATGCTTCGCTAAAAAATGGGTTTGCTTGTTTCAGACGATATCTCCAGAAGAAACAAGAGTTAAAGTCAGAGTTGCATAGGCGTGTAAGCTAAGAGCAGTGAAAGGATATCCAAACATCATCGGAACAGTGCACAAGGGAGTGATGTGTGGATACCTTGTTTGGGCCGGCGTTTGGGCATGCTCGCCTAGCTAGAGTGCGGGTCACTTCAGAGCCGTTGAGGGTGATGCGCTGGTGTTGGCTGGCCGTGCACGGATGCAGATCTAGAGTGGCAGCGGAGCACTACGATGTGGTGGACGAGACCGTTGGTGAAGCCCCAACAGTCTCGGGGGGCGGTGGTGCGATGATCTGTTCGGTGAAGTAGCCCCGGTGAGGTGGGAGACGGCATTGGTGAAGCGCACCTGATGCGGTGGAAGTCGGTGTCCGTGAGGCACGTCGGTTGCGGCGGCCGACGTTGTCAGTGGACCACCCGGTGCGGTGGACGAGGGCGTAGATGAGGTAGCTCCGGTGCGGTGGTGAAGCGCGATCGTCGTCTTCGTCGTCGTCGTCTGGCATAGAGGTGGGGAAAGATACGAGATGAGGGGCGATTCGAACTTTGCTTGGGTTGGCGGCGAATTAGGGATTTGAGCAATCTAGGCGCGGAAGGGGACGGCGGAGAAGGGAGATTTTGCAGGGCTGGAATTGGGGCCGCCAGATAGTTCAATCCGAAATGTGGAAGCGCGAACTTATTTTGTCGTCATTCTTTTTTTGGGGGGGGGAGGGAGGGAGGGGGTGGGTGGCTGGGTGCTAAGCGTCCGTACGACATACGCGAGCACCACAACACGACCCTGATCTGCCTGGTGCGCCTACATTTGTCAATGCAAACGAATCTTCTTTCATTTGCAAACGAATCTGTATGTATTACCATGCCCGCGTTTTCCTTGCAAATAATTAGTCATTCGAAACGAGATACTATAAATTAATTAATGAGGAGTTATTTGAAAATAATTGAAACGGTATCCATGCTAACGTGGATTAGAGTGTGTGTCACATAATTAGTTATTTGAATTAGAGTGTGTGTCACATAACAGTCTCCAATTCTAACATGGATTTCGCATTTCACGGTATCCATGCTACTTTTTTAATAAAAAATCATACGTACATGATGAACACCATTGTAGTGAGAAAACTTTGGATGGATTCAAACATATGACCTACAAAATAGCACAACAATCGAGTCAATGTCAATTTTTCCAAACCTAATATGGCACGAATTCGAAATAATTACCCATATGCATGGTCCTCAGTTCAAATCTTACAATGTACACGGAATTGAAACGTCGATATTAAGTCTCGTACTATCTACATTCAAATGTTGTTTTTAGCCCCCCCCCCTCGGCACACACGCTACATACTTCCTGTATCGGTCAATCTTCCTCTCCTAACCACCTTAGGAAGCTATCGGTTTCTGACACACGTTCATTATTTCTCTCCATGTTTCGATCTCTAACTCTCTCCATGTTTCGATCTCTAACTCTCTCAACTACACAAACCCCTTTTTTCCACTCTGTTACCAAATGTATTTACCTCACACACCTGCCATTGCACCCCAGGCCAAGCTCTCCCACTCTGTCTCTCTTTCCCTCCCACCCTCTCTTGCTAGATACATGATTGCCTATCTAGCCCCCAACCTCTCGTGCGCACGCATGCACGCTGTCTATCTAGGTCACCACCTCGAGACTGTCTCACTCTTTCTTCCGCACGGTGGGCCACACTCGCTCAATCTCGCTCTCTTTATCTCAGTCTCGATTAACCTCGTTTTCTTTCACACACAAATGATATATCTCCATGTTTGGGCCTCGATCGACACACTCTATACTCTCTCACGCAGATTGTCTATCTAGGTCAGTCCATCCAAGTCGCCCCCACTATTTCGACCTCATGGCGGGCCACGCTTTCTCAATCTCTCTCTCTCCCCCCCTCTCCCACTCTCGCTTGTTATCTCCC